>NW_028254935.1:0-180744 GCF_964263255.1 Lissotriton vulgaris
AACCTCCTTGAATCTATTCAATCTGGATTCCATCAGGGCCACACCAGTGAGACTGCAATTCTGCAGATTGTGGACGATGCCATCCTCATCCATCGCACTGGTAGCTCCCGTCTACTTGAGCTTCTCGAAGTATTCTCTGCGTTTGACACAGTCAACCACCAAGCTATGTTAAACACCCTGAAGCATCGAATGGGCATTGATGGTGTCGTCCTTAAGTAGTTCACCTCATACCCATCTAACCACTCCCAAATAGTCAAAATTGGGAATTGTGTCTCTGATCCAGTCAGCCTGCAACAAGAGGTCCCTCAAGATTTGATTCTGTGCTCAACATTTTTAAACCTCTATCTTGATCACCTCTGCACAAACCTTAAAACAAATCTGCAATACATCTTAATACATCACCCTAAAAATATTATCCATAACACCAGCAATACAGATTTCAGAGTATAAAGTGCCAAGTGCAAGCAGGGAAAAGGGCAAACATGCTTCAGAAGACAGTCAAGTCAAATCCAGCATTATGATGAGTTCAAAACAAGACTATTCGAAAATTTTAAATGCCCAAAATTCCATTTGTTCAAGCGCAAGGATACAGGATAAAGAATTTCAAAGTGTCCAGTGCAAAATTTCATTTTCTAAAGTGTCAGATATGAAGTTCCAAAGTGCCATGTTCAAATTAGCAAAAACAAATGCATCCATCTAATAATCTGTAATAAATCAAAGCCAAGCTGCCGGTTTGTAATAACTCGTTGCAAGGGGCATTTAAAGCAGATTCTGTCCCAGACCCCATGCTTTTATTCCCATCTTACTTAAAGTGTGTATAAAGAGAACAGAATATTTCCAAATTCTTGCAAAGGTTCTACCTTCTCCAACTCTCTTTGCATAGAGCTGCTCCTTTCTGTACACTTATTCATTTTCGACTATTACGACACTTCGGAAACCCTCTGGACGATCCCCAGAAATTCAGGAGTCTTCTTCCAAGCGCCTCAAGAATCTGGAACTCCCTCCTGCCGAGCCACACCTGACCACATATGATGTGTTTAAACAAACAGTATCCCAACAGGTATCATTCATTTAGACAGTTACAAAGATATGTACAAACATTATCATTGACAGACAAAAGAGACTCATATCCGTTTTTATGTGCCAGTGGCATCAAAGTTACACAAACAAATTAGAATGGACAGTACTATCAGCACTGAAAGTTAAAATTACACAACCCAAGTTGTACTTGGTGCAAACATGTGCAAGTGATGTGCACGACAGCGACGCAAGTGACAAACGTGCTCAGCGTGAACGGCACAAACGATACAGGTGTACAATATTTACAGTGATACAGTGTGACTAGATCCTAAATAGGAACATATTGTTTAAGATGTTCAAGGGTGGTCACAATGTAGGTGGCGCCTTTTGAATGGGCTGGGGAGTCGACGACGTTTCGATCCAATCAAGTTTGGATCATCCTCAGGACAGGGTTGTAGAATGGAGCAGTGCTGTCAGCTGTGACGGGTTGTTCCGGGATGTCAACCCGTTCGGAACCTGGAGTGAGGCTGTGACCTGTAGGGCGTCTGAAGTCCCACAATTAATTTAGACTGCAAGGACCAGGAATCGGTGGTCAAGGACAATGTCGAAGATCGCGTTGGCCGGGGGTTGAGTCTCTGGCTGCATAAAGGGCATCTTCTGGGTCAGTCAGGAAGGCTGGGGACTTTCAGTGCTGATAGTACTGTCCATTCTAATTTGTTTGTGTAACTTTGATGCCACTGGCACATAAAAACAGATTGATAATGTTTGTACATATCTTTGTAACTGTCTAAATGAATGATACCTGTTGGGATACTGTTTGTTTAAACACATATTCTTACCCCAATCCCAACGTGGTTGATGGGTCATACTCCTGTTCTTTTCCATGACCACATATGATGTCACCTTCAAAAAAGCTTGTCTCTTTGAACATCATGTGACCTAAACCACTCCTTACTCTTTCTCCAAAACCATACAAACTATTGTTCATTGCTATGTTTTGGTATGCTTTTGTGTGAAACGCTGTACCTCCCAGGATGTGTCTGACTTGGCATTCGCTCCATGTACATGTATATTTTCCTTTTTCTATTTTTTATTGATATGTTCCAACTATATCGTGAAACCTCCAGGTCATGTCCGCGCTATATGAAATTACAAAATAAATAATAGAGAATATACCACTATGAAAAAAGGTAGATGTTTGAAGAAGAAGCTCTTTGGCACTCGCCATTATGTTTTTTGTTTCGGTTTTGTGCCATCTGCTTTGACTTCTGTTTAAAGTACCATTGGCATCTGCCTATGGCTGTGTCCAGTAGGGACCAGTTACAGGCCATGGATTTTGACCACACCGTGTGGAAAGTCCCTAACATCCCACAAATGTGGGTGCCCTTATTCAGATCCCATCAAGCTTTTCCTGTAGTGTGCACTTCTGCGACTTCCTATGACACATCCACAGAACCCCCTTTGCCTTCTCCTCTGGGTTCTTGGCCCTCAAATTTCGTAATTTTTAAGCTTCCTAAATGTTTAAAGATCAGATCAAGGTTGGCAACCTAATTGTGAATCCCATCATGTTATTTGCAAGCTGGTTGATTTGGATCACTAACCACTGTCTCAATGATTGCTTTTGTTTGGGGAAATGGAAGATATTTTTCATCTCTCTGGTCTGTGCTGCTACTTCCCCTTGAGAGTAAGTGTTTTTTCACTTCCCCAAATTTTCCTCTTAACGCTCTGTCATTAACTTCAGAAAACTGATTTTCCAAACTGCCTAGGAGGGTCTCAAATCACGCACAATGTGCAGTGTTATCCCAAGGGACAAATTATATAATTCCTTCTTTCCAATCATCTTGGCACTTAATTTAAGTATGACCATTATTGTCTCTTTTTTACAGTAGACCAATCACCCTGCTTATTTGGTTGGTTGAATTGTATTGTAATTGCATTTATATTGCAATTACTACCACTACTAATGTATTGAAGTGCTTTTCTCCAAGCAGCATTCTGCTCTGAAATGTAAGGTTAGTGTTTAATCCATGTTGTTATTGTTGGTTATTGAGAGTTAAGGAAACCTTAAGTCACCTTGACTATTCTTTATCTCTACCCGTATAATCTGAAAAGGCAGAAACCCTTCAAAGACTTAACACATCTTTGTAAAACACGTGATCTTTTCCCAGGCATTAAGTGTCTGAAACCACAACTGCAAGATGTAGAATCTCCTGCATTTCATAATCGAGACATTTGCAGATTTAAGTTCAGCATTTGTTACATTCCTGGTAGCAAGTATGCTCTCCAGGATGTTCCACACACCTGGGATCTGGATGGGATTCTCTCCCGGGACAGTCTCTACTACTGTAAGGCCAGACATACTGCTTCTCCCTAGAAGAAAGCGATACCAAAGGGGATGACGGATGGAGCGTTTGAGCAAATCAAACACTCGCCCCCAGTCAACTGATCTGGGTTTAACCCATCATCATTCTTTAGCTCACTCCACCACCCCAGTTCAGACATGGCCATATGTAAATCAGTCTGACCCTGTGCCTCATGGGAACACTTCAGCCCGATCTTCCAAGCCATGTCTACCCTGGACCGGAAACAAGCATCCTGGGACAGGTGAGCAAAAAAACGATGGATTTAGGCCCACATCTCTGTACTGGGGTGAATGTATGACATTGTTCTGCATTCTGTCCATCAACTGTTGTTTTTGCTTTTGTAACCCCAAGTGGGACCGGTCTGCCCAGACGTGAGTCCCGTACTCTCCATGCCACTGGAATCAAGCTATCCTGGCTGATGAGGGCTGAAAGCCCGAAACCGTTCCTAGGATACTTGTTTCCAGTCCAGGGAGGACCTGGCTTGGCAGTTCGCGCTGGACTGTTCCCATGGGGCACAGGGTCAAGCCTGATTTGCATATGGCTGGGTTCAAACTGGAATGGCATGGTGAGCAAAGAAACAATGGATTTAGGCCCAGATCTCTGTACTGAGGTGAATGTATGACATTGTTCTGCATTCTGTCCATCAACTTTTGTGTTTGCGTCTCCCTAGAACAGAGGTCTTCAAACTTTGTGATACCGAGACCCCCTTGTAAAACCTTTTTAGGCGTAAGGACCCCCTTCCAACAAAAGTTTCTTGAAACTGGTACTCCTCATCATCAACTTTTGACAACCATAAATGCGCCTGTTAGACCGAAACTTGGTACTCCTCATCATCAACTTTTGACAACCATAAATGCGCCTGTTAGACCTCATCACATCCGTCCATCATTCATCCACCCCACACTTTCACACATCCATCCATCCACCCTTTCATCCTTCCATCCATACATCCATCCACCCTTTCATCCTTCCATCTATACATCCATCCTTCATCCATCCACCCTTTCATCCATACATCCATCACCCACCCTTTCATTCATCCATCCACCCATCATTCATCCAGCCACCTTTTCACACATCCATCCATCCATCATTCATCCATGCAGCCTTTTTGTCCATCCATACATCCATCCATCCTTCATCCGTCCACCCTTCCATACATCCATCCTTCATCCATCCACCCTTTCATCCATACATCCATCCACCCACCCTTTCATTCATCCCATCCACCCATCATTCATCCCCCCACCTTTTCACACATCCATCATGCATCATTCACCCATGCAGCCTTTTGCCCATCCATACATCCATCCATCCTTCATCCGTCCACCCTTTCATCCTTCCATCCATACATCCATCCTCCCTTTCATCCATACATCCATCCACCCACCCTTTCATCCATCCACCCATCATTCATCCCCCACCTTTTCACACATCCATCCATGCATCATTCACCCATGCAACCTTTATCCATCCATACATCCATCCATCCATCCTTCATCAGTCCACCCTTTCATCCTTCCATCCATACATCTATCCTTCATCCATCTATCCTTCATCCATCCACCTTTTCATCCTTCCATCCATACATTCATCATTCATCCATCCACCCTTTCATCCATCCATTCATCCGTCATTCATCCACCCATCTTTTTACACATCCATCCAGCCATCATTCATCCATGCAACCTTTTATCCATCCATACATCCTTCATCCATCACCCTTTCATCCATCCATCCACCCTTTCATCCATCCATCCACCCTTTCATCCATCCACCCACCCTTTCATCCATCCATCCACCCACCCTTTCATCCATCCATCCACCCACCCTTTCATCCATCCACCCACCCTTTCATCCATCCACCCACCCACCCATCCACCCACCCACCCTTTCCTCCATCCATCCACCCACCCTTTCCTCCATCCATCCACCCACCCTTTCATCCATCCATCCACCCACCTTTTCATCCATCCACCCACCCTTTCATCCATCCACCCACCCTTTCATCCATCCACCCACCCTTTCATCCATCCACCCACCCTTTCATCCATCCATCCACCCACCCCTTCATCCATCCATCCATCCACCCACCCCTTCATCCATCCATCCATCCAACCACCCCTTCATCCATCCATCCATCCACCCACCCTTTCATCCATTCATCCATCCACCTACCCTTTCATCCATCCACCTACCCTTTCATCCATCCACCCACCCTTTCATCCATCCATCCACCCACCCTTTCATCCATCCACCCACCCTTTCATCCATCCACCCACCCTTTCATCCATCCACCCACCCTTTCATCCATCCACCCACCCTTTCATCCATCCATCCACCCTTTCATCCATCCATCCACCCTTTCATCCATCCACCCACCCTTTCATCCATCCACCCACCCTTTCATCCATCCACCCACCCTTTCATCCATCCACCCACCCTTTCATCCATCCACCCACCCTTTCATCCATCCACCCACCCTTTCATCCATCCACCCACCCTTTCATCCATCCACCCACCCACCCTTTCATCCACCACCCACCCTTTCATCCATCCACCCACCCTTTCATCCATCCACCCACCCTTTCATCCATCCACCCACCCTTTCATCCATCCACCCACCCTTTCATCCATCCACCCACCCTTTCATCCATCCACCCACCCTTTCATCCATCCACCCACCCTTTCATCCATCCATCCACCCACCCTTTCATCCATCCATCCATCCACCCACCCTTTCATCCATCCATCCATCCACCCACCCCTTCATCCATCCATCCATCCACCCACCCCTTCATCCATCCATCCATCCACCCACCCCTTCATCCATCCATCCATCCACCCACCCCTTCATCCATCCACCCACCCCTTCATCCATCCATCCACCCCTTCATCCATCCATCCACCCACCCTTTCATCCATCCATCCACCCTTTCATCCATCCATCCATCCACCCACCCTTTCATCCATCCATCCATCCACCCACCCTTTCATCCATCCATCCATCCACCCACCCTTTCATCCATCCATCCATCCATCCACCCACCCTTTCATCCATCCATCCATCCATCCATCCTTCATCAGTCCACCCTTTCATCCTTCCATCCATACATCTATCCTTCATCAGTCCACCCTTTCATCCTTCCATCCATACATCTATCCTTCATCCATCTATCCTTCATCCATCCATTCATCCATCATTCATCCATCTATCCTTCATCCATCCATTCATCCATCATTCATCCACCCATCTTTTTACACATCCATCCAGCCATCATTCATCCATGCAACCTTTTATCCATCCATACATCCTTCAGCCATCTACCCTTTCATCCTTTCATCCATCCACCCTTTCATCCATCCATCCACCCACCCTTTCATCCATCCACCCACCCTTTCATCCATCCACCCACCCTTTCATCCATCCATCCATCCACCCACCCTTTCATCCATCCATCCACCCACCCTTTCCTCCATCCATCCATCCACCCACCCACATCCATCCATCCATCCACCCACCCTTTCATCCATCCACCCACCCATCCACCCTTTCCTCCATCCATCCACCCACCCTTCATCCATCCATCCACCCACCTTTCATCCATCCATCCACCCACCCCTTCATCCATCCATCCACCCACCCCTTCATCCATCCATCCATCCACCCACCCTTTCATCCATCCACCACCCTTTCATCCATCCACCCACCCTTTCATCCATCCACCCACCCTTTCATCCATCCACCCACCCTTTCATCCATCCACCCACCCTTTCATCCATCCACCCACCCTTTCATACATCCACCCACCCTTTCATCCATCCACCCACCCTTTCATCCATCCACCCACCCTTTCATCCATCCACCCACCCTTTCATCCATCCACCCACCCTTTCATCCATCCACCCACCCTTTCATCCATCCACCCACCCTTTCATCCATCCACCCACCCTTTCATCCATCCATCCACCCACCCTTTCATCCATCCATCCACCCACCCTTTCATCCATCCATCCACCCACCCTTTCATCCATCCATCCACCCACCCTTTCATCCATCCATCCACCCACCCTTTCATCCATCCACCCACCCTTTCATCCATCCATCCATCCACCCTTTCATCCATCCACCCACCCACCCTTTCATCCATCCATCCACCACCCACCCTTTCATCCATCCATCCATCCACCCACCCTTTCATCATCCCATCCATCACCCACCCTTTCATCCATCATCCACCACCCTTTCATCCATCCATCCACCCACCCTTTCATCCATCCACCCACCATTTCATCCATCCACCCACCCTTTCATCCATCCATCCACCCACCCTTTCATCCATCCATCCACCCACCCTTTCATCCATCCATCCACCCACCCTTTCATCCATCCACCCTTTCACCCACCCTTTCATCCATCCATCCACCCACCCTTTCATCCATCCATCCACCCATCCACCCACCCTTTCATCCATCCACCCACTCACCCTTTCATCCATCCCACCACCCTTTCATCCACCCACCCGTTCATCCACCCACCCTTTCATCCACCCACCCTTTCATCCATCCACCCACCCACCCTTTCATCCATCCATCCACCCTTTCATCCATTCCTCACCCACCCTTTCATCCATCTATCTATCCATCCACCCACCCTTTCATCCATCCATCCATCCACCCACCCTTTCATCCATCCATCCATCCACCCACCCTTTCATCCACCCACCCTTTCATCCATCCACCCACCCACCCTTTCATCCATCCATCCACCCTTTCATCCATTCCTCCACCCACCCTTTCATCCATCTATCCATCCACCCACCCTTTCATCCATCCATCCATCCACCCACCCTTTCATCCATCCACCCACCCTTTCATCCATCCACCCACCCTTTCATCCATCACACCCACCCTTTCATCCATCCATCCATCCACCCCACCCTTTCATCCATCCACCCACCTTTCATCCATCCACCCACCCTTTCATCCATCCACCCATCCACCCACCCTTTCATCCATCCATCCACCCACCCTTCATCCATCCATCCACCCACCCTTTCATCCATCCATCCACCCACCCCTTTCATCCATTCATCCATCCACCCACCCTTTCATCCATCCACCCTTTCATCCATCCACCCACCCTTTCATCCATCCACCCACCCTTTCATCCATCCACCCACCCTTTCATCCATCCACCCACCCTTTCATCCATCCACCCACCCTTTCATCCATCCACCCACCCTTTCATCCATCCACCCACCCTTTCATCCATCCATCCACCCACCCTTTCATCCATCCATCCACCCTTTCATCCATCCATCCACCCACCCTTTCATCCATCCACCCACCCTTTCATCCATCCACCCACCCTTTCATCCATCCACCCACCCTTTCATCCATCCACCCACCCTTTCATCCATCCACCCACCCTTTCATCCATCCACCCACCCACCCTTTCATCCATCCATCCACCCACCCTTCATCCATCCATCCACCCACCTTTCATCCATCCACCACCCACCCTTTCATCCATCCATCCACCCACCCACCCTTCATCCATCCATCCACCCACCCCAACACCATCCATCCATCCACATCCACCTTTCATCCATCCTCCCACCCTTTCATCCATCCTCCCACCCTTTCATCCATCCCTCCCACCCTTTCATCCATCCACCCACCCTTTCATCATCCACCCACCCTTCAACCATCCACCCACCCTTCATCCATCCACACCACCCTTCAATCCACCACCCACCCTTCATACATCCACCCACCCTTTCATACATCCACCCACCCCTTTCATCCATCCACCCACCTTCAACCATCCACCCCCCCTTTCATCCATCCACCCACCCTTTCATCATCCACCCACCCTTTCAACCATCCACCCCACCCTTCATCATCCACCCACCCTTCATCCATCCACCCACCCTTTCATCCAACCATCCACCACCCCCTTTCATCCACCATCCACCCTGTCATCCATCCATCCACCCACCCTTCATCCAACCATCCACCACCCTTCATCCATCCACCCACCCTTCATCATCCATCCACCCACCCTTCATCCATCCATCCACCCACCCTTTCATCCATCCATCCACCCACCCTTCATCCATCCATCCACCCACCCTTCATCATCCATCCACCCACCCTTCATCCATCCATCCACCCACCCTTTCATCCATCCAACCACCCACCCTTTCATCCATCCATCCACCCACTTTTCATCCATCCATCCACCCACTTTTCATCCATCCATCCACCCACCCTTTCATCCATCCATCCATCCATCCACCCACCCTTTCATCCACCACCACCACCACCCTTTCATCCATCCATCCACCCACCCTTTCATCCATCCATCCACCCACCCTTTCATCCATCCATCCACCCACCCTTCATCCATCCATCCACCACCCTTTCATCCATCCACCACCCACCCTTCATCCATCCATCCACCCACCCTTTCATCCATCCATCCACCCACCCTTACATCATCCATCCACCCACCCTTTCATCCATCCATCCACCCACCCTTTCATCCATCCATCCACCCACCCTTCATCCATCCATCCACCCACCCTTTCATCATCCACCACCCACCCTTTCATCCATCCATCCACCCACCCTTCATCCATCCATCCACCACCCTTTCATCCACCATCCCACCCACCCTTTCATCCATCCACCCACCCTTCATCCATCCATCCACCACCCTTTCATCCACCATCCACCCACCCTTTCATCCATCCATCCACCCACCCTTTCATCCATCCATCCACCCACCCTTCATCCATCCACCCACCCTTTCATCCATCACCCACCCTTTCATCCATCCACCCACCCTTTCCATCCATCCACCCACCCTTTCATCCATCCACCCACCCTTTCATCCATCCACCCACCCTTTCATACATCCACCCACACCTTTCATCCATACCACCCACCCTTCATCCATCCATCCACACCACCCTTTCATCCATCCATCCACCCACCCTTTCATCCATCCACCCACCCTTTCATCCATCCACCCACCCTTTCATCCATCCACCCACCCTTTCATCCATCCACCACACCCTTTCATCCATCCACCCACCCTTTCATCCATCCACCCACCCATCCATCCACCCACCCCTTTCATCCATCCACCCACCCTTTCATCCATCCACCCACCCTTCATCCATCCACCCACCCTTTCATCCATCACACCACCCTTTCATCCATCCACCCACCCTTTCATCCATCCACCCACCCTTTCATCCATCCACCCACCCTTTCATCCATCCACCCACCCTTTCATCCATCCACCCTTTCATCCACCCACCCACCCTTTCATCCATCCACCCACCCTTCATCCACCCACCCACCCTTTCATCCATCCACCCACCCTTTCATCCATCCACCCACCCTTTCATCCATCCACCCACCCTTTCATCCATCCACCACCCTTCATCCATCCACCCACCCTTTCATCCATCCACCCACCCTATCATCCACCCACCCACCTTTCATCCATCCAACCCCACCCTTTCATCCATCCACCCACCCTTTCATCCATCCACCCACCCTTTCATCCATCCACCCACCCTTTCATCCATCCACCCACCCTTTCATCCATCCACCCACCCTTTCATCCATCCACCCACCCTTTCATCCATCCACCCACCCTTTCATCCATCCACCCACCCTTTCATCCATCCACCCACCCATCCATCCACCCACCCTTTCATCCATCCACCCTTTCATCCATCCACCCACCCTTTCATCCATCCACCCACCCTTCATCCATCCACCCACCCTTTCATCCATCCACCCACCCTTTCATCCATCCACCCACCCATTCATCCATCCACCCACCCTTCATCCACCCACCTTTCATCCATCCATCCACCCTTTCATCCATCCATCCACCCACCCTTTCATCCATCCACCCACCCTTTCATCCATCCACCCACCCTTTCATCCATCCATCCACCCACCCTTTCATCCATCCATCCACCCACCCTTTCATCCATCCATCCACCCACCCTTTCATCCATCCATCCACCCTTTCATCCATCCATCCACCCACCCTTTCATCCATCCACCCACCCTTTCATCCATCCACCCACCCTTTCATCCATCCACCCACCCTTTCATCCATCCACCCACCCTTTCATCCATCCACCCACCCTTTCATCCATCCATCCATCCACCCACCCTTTCATCCATCCATCCATCCATCCATCCACCCACCCTTTCATCCATCCATCCATCCATCCACCCACCCTTTCATCCATCCATCCATCCATCCACCCACCCTTTCATCCATCCATCCACCCACCCTTTCATCCATCCATCCACCCACCCTTTCATCCATCCATCCACCCACCCTTTCATCCATCCATCCACCCACCCTTTCATCCATCCATCCACCCACCCTTTCATCCATCCATCCACCCACCCTTTCATCCATCCACCCACCCTTTCATCCATCCATCCACCCACCCTTTCATCCATCCATCCACCCACCCTTTCATCCATCCATCCACCCACCCTTTCATCCATCCATCCACCCACCCTTTCATCCATCCATCCACCCACCCTTTCATCCATCCATCCACCCACCCTTTCATCCATTCATCCACCCACCCTTTCATCCATTCATCCACCCACCCTTTCATCCATTCATCCACCCACCCTTTCATCCATCCACCCACCCTTTCATCCATCCACCCACCCTTTCATCCATCCATCCACCCACCCTTTCATCCATCCACCCACCCTTTCATCCATCCACCCACCCTTTCATCCATCCACCCACCCTTTCATCCATCCACCCACCCTTTCATCCATCCACCCACCCTTTCATCCATCCACCCACCCTTTCATCCATCCATCCATCCTCCCACCCACCCTTTCATCCATCCATCCATCCATCCACCCACCCTTTCATCCATCCATCCATCCATCCACCCACCCTTTCATCCATCCATCCATCCATCCACCCACCCTTTCATCCATCCATCCATCCATCCACCCACCCTTTCATCCATCCATCCACCCACCCTTTCATCCATCCATCCACCCACCCTTTCATCCATCCATCCACCCACCCTTTCATCCATCCATCCACCCACCCTTTCATCCATCCATCCACCCACCCTTTCATCCATCCATCCATCCACCCACCCTTTCATCCATCCATCCACCCACCCTTTCATCCATCCATCCACCCACCCTTTCATCCATCCATCCACCCACCCTTTCATCCATTCATCCACCCACCCTTTCATCCATTCATCCACCCACCCTTTCATCCATTCATCCACCCACCCTTTCATCCATCCACCCACCCTTTCATCCACCCACCTTTTCACACATCCATCCATCCTTCATCCTTCCATCCATCCACCCATCATTCATCCACCTACCTTTTCTGTGCCTCTCTAATGGGGAGGGGGGGGGGGGGGGTTCAGTATCTCTCTGCATCTTCTTCCTTCTTCTTTCCCGCTCATGCGAGGGCTTCTCTGTGCCTCCCTGCTGGGCGGGTGTCACAGGTCACGGGACCCGCAGCTCCAGGCGCGCAACATCCATTGAACTCAAAGGGCTACACTACAGCCTGCTCCCCCAGGCCCCCCCTCTCAATTTGTAGTCCATTCATTCTTTCTATGAAATTATTATGTACTATTGCTATTATCTACCAGACGTGCAGCAAAATAGACTTACTTAGAATATCCGTGTTCCTTTTCAGATCCAACATTCATTGATTTTTTTTTTTAGTTACCCTTTGACATTACTATAACTTTAAATATGCTACAATACAAGAATTTTCAGCAATCGAGGAAAAATTCTGTTTTGCCACTGAAATCCTTTTTAATACAAGGAAAATGTGTTCGTATTTTTGGGGGGGACTTTTGCTGTTATTTGGCACCACCACTAGATGGCGCCTGTAGTCTGCTGCCTTACCCCGCTATATTGAGGCACCAACCCTGGTTATGTGGAGGAAGAGTGACTAATTGAACAATTCAGTAATCCAGCACAGAAGAATAAAGATTATCCCAAACTGTTAAAGCTTACCTTTAATATCAGGATAATGCTTTGCATGATTCACACTACAGCCTGCCCCCCCAGCCCCCAGCCCCTCCTGCCCAGCTCGTGTATGTGAGCCCGGCTGAAACAGCTTCAGGGACACACACAGCCACTCCCGAGCACTTGACAGGTCTTTAAAAGGCCTTTTACTTGTTAATGAGGCTTGGATGTTTTTCACACCTCGGTGTGAATTAGGCCTCCGCCGTGAGCACCCTCGATCAGCCCAACGCCTGAACTGCACTCTGCAGAATCTGCAACCCCCTTTCAAGGACTCCACGAACCCCTGTGCGTCGCGCCCCACAGATTGAAGACCTCTGCCCTAGAAGAAGGCAGGCGGGTAGGCTCTTAGGCACTAAGCAGAGCAACTGCTCTCAAGCAGGTTTATAAACTTCAGCTAATATCCCTTCATGTGACTGGCTATGAGATGGTTATCAGCCCTATATCACAGTAGCTCTTAAAGTACTCTGCGGAGCACTCCCATCCTTGGCCAAGTAGAAACTGGAACAAAGTGGGATAGTTTGGCTCTCACCTGTATACTGAGTTTCCAGACTGGGGATCTTGATCCACTGCCTAGACTTCAGGAACCGGTTTTGGGTGGTTCTTTTTCAAATGTAATTTTTTGGCTACAGTGCAGGCACAGTCTTTCTTTAAAGTTATGACTCCCGTTAGAAATAACAACTGTGTTGGCTCCAGGCAGGAGTATCCAAAACATGAGCACAATCAAATGTGAAGGCTCTAGAACAAGCTATTCGCCTCCCTGAAGTAACCTGGCAAAGATAAGGCAGGCGCTGCCTAGAAACTTCCCAACCCCTAACAGAATCTGCTGACACGGCTCCATTCTTCTTCCATGAAACAATTAACCGCTCCCAAGAAGAACTAATCAACTCCATGCAAAAAAGTCCTAATAGAATTCCTAAAGGTAGCTGTGTCTCCATCCTTCCACACATCAATGTCTTTGGCTCCTCATTTCAGCTCCTGAAATGCAAGCAATGTACCTCCACTGTCGGTGGAAGCTGTATTCCATTGCGCCATATCAAGCCAGGGGCAATCTAGAATAGACCCTGCCAGTTCCTGGAGCCATACTTTCACCATAACACAGTCTTGCTACTGTCCCTATCTTACAGACGCATACGATGTCAACAGAAGTGTCTGGGAGTCACATATAGTTGGAACTTTACACAAGTAGAACCACTTGCCGCAATACTCATCAGAATAGGGAAAAAATCTGTTCAGTAGTTTAATCCACAAAAATCAGGATGCTACCACTGCTTCTTTGTCAGCAACCCAGGACCATGGGCAGTACACACACTAGAGTAGTGTTTTAGCTGGACCAAAGAAAAGTCAGGAGACCAGTTTAATATGTGTTCGGGTCAGTCATGGCAGGGGTACATATCTGTTTACTACGCAGGAGATACTCCCTCCCAATATGCTAGTGGAGCCCATGTGGTATGCTGGTTACGCTCTCTGGAGCTCAGCCCTATAAATGCACTGTGATTAGTGAGACTGTGTGTTTATGCATGCACTTTAAAACAAGTGTGTGCGTACAGATTTGTGCATAGCTAGTTCCTTTCTCTAGGCAAGTGGCAACGGTTGATGTATGCGTGGGCCCACTAACTGAAGGGAACGTAGCAACTCTGCCACAACCCCTGCTTGTATTACCTATCTCCTGTGCTCCAAAGGTTCATAATTCAAGACGCTACCTCTTTTTGTGGACAATTATGTGAGAACCACAAGGAGAGGGGCTTTTGCCTCGCCCACATGCTGAGCGCCACAAGAACATGGTTTTATTGGGCACAAGTTGTGTGCTTCCCCCAAAAAGTGCTCGCCCTCCACACAGCTGTGATAATTTTGTTAATTTATCCAGCTCCCTGAGCTTTATCTTTAAGGGGCACACACATGCCAATATAATGCCATTAAAGTATCCTAGATGACTAGATTTTTTTTTTCTGGCAGCATCACAGATGGAAGGAGGGCAGTCATTTACCTACATGGATATTTAATTACGGCTTTAATGTGCATTCATAAGCTTGACTTATTGCCATTGCCAATGCTTCTTTCTAGTGCACATGGGACTCCTGTTAGTCAAAGTGGGCACTCTGCATTTACGGGTTTAGGAGACACTCAAATTCTGAGGAGTTCAAGAGGCAGTCCTGTGAGATTGGGAATATGTGAACTGAAATTAAAAGTTGATGTGTGTCCTGCAATCTGCTGGCCTCTATAAACACATTTGTCGTTTGTTTCATGATTTAGGGGCACATGCATCAATGGAAGTTGCATTCGCAAATTGTGTGAATCGCAAAATTCGTCCGTTTGCGAATGCAATTCCAATTTTTGGGATGCATTATCATTTTTGTAATTTTCGCAATTTAAGGAATCTCAAATTGAGATTCCTTAAATGCAATGCATCAAACTTTAAAAATTTGCGAATTCGCAAATAAGGGGAGCAAATTACCATGAAGTTGACCTTCATGGTAATTTGCGAAAACTTTGAAAAATGCACTAAAGTTCATTTTTCAAAGTTTCATTTTACACACACACATGCCCTTGGGGCATGTGTGTGTGCAAAATGTACTTATAGGCAGATTTCAGGGGTGCAACAGGGTGTCCTTTGGACACCCCTGCACCCTTGAAATTGCATTCTCAATTTGCGAATTTCTAATGGTGAATCGCAAATTAAGAATGTCTTCCCATTCATTCCTATGGGCCTCTAGGCCCATAGGAATGGATGGGGAGGTATTCCTTAATTGCGATTCTCAATTAGAGAATCACAATTAAGGAATTTTAAGCAATCGCTATTTTTTTTGCGATTTCTTGATGCATTGCAGTTTGCTTTTCCTTAATTGCGATTCCTTATTTTTCGCAATTAAGGAATCGCAAAATGCAATATTGATGCATGTGCCCCTTAGGAACTCGTCTGAAGACCACCAAGTTCCTGACTATTTTTTAACCCATAGTTTAATTTGTAAAAGCCTACATTAACTCTTAAAGGCGTCGGAAGACAATAAACCGGTGCAGTTCTGGGACATTTCTACCAGAATTGTCTAATATTTGGTGAGCAAATCTGTTTATGATGGGTTAAAGGAAGCTTTTTCAGTGTTCTATAGTGGGTCCACCTGGAAAAGTTGTTGAGCAGGTCCAACCTCACAAATTTGTGAATATTCTTGCACTTTTGCAAGATGTTTCTCCTCTGAAAACAATAGTAGATTTGTTTCTATCAATGGCAGAAGGAAATTGATATTAGGAATTTTCCTGAAGTACCTGTGCCAAGTGAGTTTTTTGTCAGGGGTACTAGGACATGCCATGCTTCCAGCACCTGCATGGCACATATGCCAGCAGTCTTACTGAGGTGAGGGTACTGAGCATAATGGGTTCAAATTTGGCAGCTCTCTTTGCCCTCTTGTCCGTGTCAAAGGCTGTGCTTAGCGGGCACTGGAATATGCACATTCATGTTCGCTTTTTTTTTCAGTGAATTATCGTCGTCTAAAAGGTCAATACCTAATCAATGTAATTAAAATCTTTTGAATGTTCCTTTCAGTTGAAGGGATGATATGCTTACAAGTCAAAACTAAACCACTATTTCTCGAGATACGGTTGGCTCTGCAGCCAGACCACCCTCCACCTGCAACAGTGTACTTCCCATTACCTCGTTGATGGAATCCTGCATACTACGTTGCTATGGCCCAGCGCAAACAAGTGTGTTATTAATTCCCCCTCACATCCCACTTCCAATGACAAAAGCAACGTTGCTGGGTAGATGGCACCAAAGCCTGGAGAATTGCCCACTGCCCTCCCATTGAGCCAAGCCTGAAAGGAAGAATCTTCATTTCCCCTTTAACCAGCAGAAGCACTCTTTGAGCTAGAACCTGGGCTTTCTAGCTGGATCAACTACTCTTCTAAATTACAGCTTAATTGAGTGAACCATCTCTCTGCACCGGCCTTATTGGTGCCACCATAGTTGGCCCCTGGTTATGGTCTTGTACTTCACAAGCATTTCTTACTCTTTCAACCTCAGACAGTTCTAAGCTTTTACCCTACTGTAGTTCGATACATATGTATGTGTTTTGACAGCCTATTTGGTTGGTTGTTTAGGTTCTTTAACCTTTCACTTTCCCTGACCCATCTTATCTGGTGTTCTATAGATGAATATCTTTTTTTTGATGTCCCCCTGCCTTGATCTTTATTTGTCAGGGTATTGATTTGTAAGCCGAAGATGTCTCCTTTGGGTTTGTATTGAATGGGCAAATTCTTCAACTCAATCCTTGATATTATGGGTAGGTTTGTCTTGAAAAGAAACTGTAGATTTGAAGAGTTGGGAAACTTAGTGGGCTCAGTGTGGAGTACAACATAAAGTGGTTGTACACTCAGGATTGAGATATTGCAAAATTAGGTAGATGAAGTAATCTCCAAAACTGGTGAGATAATCTGGGTTTTAATTGTTAAAATACCTTAGCAAAAACAGTAATCCCACAGATAGTCTTCTCATGTGGACCCCTGTGGGCATATACTCATGTAGGTCAATCTGTTCTGAATAGTACCTATTTATGGACAGTTTGTTATTTTGTGCTTGCAGTCCTGTCAGGTGATTCTTGTGTTGTATTCTATTCTGATATGTATTAAGTGCCTTTAGGTCGAAGAGAACCTGAGCCATGGTTTCTATGCAATCACCATAGATTCTGCATTAAATTGATAATTGTAGTAGCACAATTGCATTTGGAGACCTTATCCAGGATAAGAATGTTTCCAAGTCTAATGTTCATTAGCCTTATCGTTTTGCGTCTGTCTAGGAGACCTCCAGACAGAGATAACTTTCACAAACTATTTGCATTACTGTTGTACAGCGAATAGAAAGAATGATTTTGCAGATTTATTAAGTCGGCACAGAAATCAATGTTCTTTATTTTACAGCTACCTAAACATATTTGATAGCCAATTATGGAGTTGAAAAATCCAAGGACAACCCCATTATTCCAAAATAGCAGGCACACAAAGGAAGAAATGCATACAAGTAGTCTCCACCTGGTTCTTTGAGTACAGACCATAAACAATTTATTAAAATATTCGTTTGATCCGGGTTAAGATAATGATACCAATTTGAATTCATTGTTGGCTATGGAGCCTATCATGATGTCAGACACATTTAATTTGTGATGGCATCAAGTGGGGAAAGTTGCCTAATTCCAATCTTTACAACCAAATTAAGCTGCACAACAGCTAATGGCAAACCCAATAACTAGTAGCCATACCGGAGATCCATATATGAATAGAAGCATACGGAAAAACCTGGAGACTGGTTTGGGAATTCCACGTGTTGCTTGATTGCGCGCCCGAAAAATAGTCAGGAATTTTCGATAATGTTGATATTAAATCTTGTGAGCATTATATTCTCCTAGGGCGGTATTTATTATTTTAGATGACACTTTTATGTTGTACTGTGTCTTTTATGATTGGAATTATCGGATAAAGGCTAATTGAATATTAGAATAGGAGCATAGCCTTAGCAACATACACTTTCTTCAGTGGCAGAAAAGAATAGCTCCATAACATGCTTAAAATGTCACTAAGGGCTCCTTCAACAAGGTTCAAGAACCTTTCTTATAATCAAGAAAATCTGTGATCATATGACATATCCAAATAGCAAGTGGGTGTGACATTAATGAGAAATTACCATTAAGATGCCAAGAAGTCTTGAATTTTGACTTTCGGAAAATCATGGCTTGCATTGTTAATTTCTAGTCCATTTTACACTGTACTGAACATAAGTGAATTCTGAGCATGAGCTAATAAAGTCAGGTTAACTGCTTTATGAAGTGCTTCTACGCATTAGGGACCTAAAAGTATTGACGTTTTGGGGAATTGCTTCAGGGATGTGTTAATGTCACTTAAAAATATTGAATAAGCAGTGAGCTGTCCACATTCCTGATGCATGCTTATCTGCCAGTAAATCCTCTACTGATGCTTGAAAGAGCCAAAAAAAAACAATGCCGCATGATGATTCTTCATTATTCTTGGTATCTATAGTTTCACAAAAATGTTCTTGAACCATGCCTACCTCCATTGCTGGTAATGTTTTAATACTGACCTGTTCCTTCTCAAAATGTAAATAAAGATTGAAGTGTGAGGATATTTGTGTTTTTTCTTGTATCCTTAAGGACGTCCCTGGGTTTGAAAAGAGTCAGGTCATTCTACTTTGCGCTCTCAAAGTTCTGAAAAGATTCCACTATCAAGCAATGATGTAGTTTAATTAGTTTTCCAACACAAGGCTCAAAACAACCCCAACTTGTTTGGTTTCGACCAGACAGGCCACTCGGCACACAGCTGACAACCACGCAAACAAAAAAGCGGGAAAACAAGCCAACATTCTCCTGCCTACCCCACCTCCCTTCATGACCACCAAACCAAAGTACGATAGACATCCAATAGATAAACTCAACCTAACTTACCCGGAAAAAAAAATAATACAAATAACATTTGAACTTGCTTTTAAACTTAAAAGAAATGCACCATCTCATAATTCTAAGTCACTTATTATAGTTCTTCTGTCATTGCCATTGAAATTTTTTTATTGCAAGTGAGTTATTTGCATGTACCTATTTTGTAAGTGTGCCATTTGCGTTTCCTATGATCTTTTATTGTTGGCTCGAAGCCCACCAGACAGCTGCCCTGTCTGGTGTGCTAACATCATCTTGGGGACTTTCAGAAAGCTTCCCTGGGAGTGCATTCCGCCCATTGCTTACCATTGGCTTTGTGGGTTGCGACTCACCTTTACTTGCTTTCGATCTGCTGGCTTTATTTGTTTTAGGCTGTCCAGCTTGAGTTCGCCCCTTCCGTTGCCCAAACTCTGTTTACCGTATTCTTCCACCAATGTTCAATTTCTGTAAGCAGTCCTTTAGATCCTATTCTTATATTAGATTTGCTGTGCATTCAAAGACCGAGGTCATATGTTATGCTCTGTCTTCCAGCGAGTTTGGTGTTTACTTTTCTTTCTCTAACTTCAAAGTGAGAGGATGTATGTGACAATCATACTGGCGTTTCAGGCTGTACTGTACAGTTATTTTTTTTCCTAGCACAAAGTAAAATGTAAATGAACCGTGCAGATATTTCAGAATACGGATATTAAGCAATTGTTTTTGTAATTTTAGATTTTGACACTCTATTTCACTATATTCCACTCTGCCACCCCACTCTTACACTACTTCACTCTAGGTCACTATACTCTACAACACTCTATGCAATGCCATCTATTCCACTCCACTTTGCTCTACACCACTCTATGGCACTACTTCACTCTATGCCACCCTATTCCCTCCACAACACTCTAAGGCTGAGACTCCACTTCACTCTAATCTACACCACTCTACACCACTCCATATCTACTCTACTTTACAACACTCCACTCTCCTTTACCCCCTTAACCTTTAGCCATTCTGAACAGTAGCCACACTTATGTACAGCATGGTTAAAACATTTTGGCAAAGCTAATAGCTCTTGCATAAGGCGAGACCTGTTGGCTTTGCCAATGCTTGTTTATTTTTGGGTTATGCTGTAACCTCTGAATATCCTCTCACTGTTCATAATAACCTTATTTTCTTAGATGTTTTGTTATTATTCTGTAAGTTAATTAAAGGTGCACAAGTGCATCTCTCAAGTATATTTCTAAATATCTGGAGCATTACCGCTGTAAATATTTTTGAGGTTTTCTGTTTCCCCTTTGAACATTTTCGTACATGTCCTTGAAGGTCTTTATTATGCCCTATCGTGCCATATGAACACTCATTTGTGTGCCATTGGAATCCCTGTGAAGAGTCTTTGCGTTCAGACCTGTGCAGAGCTCCATCTCTTCTCCACTTCCCTAAGGAACTGAGAACCAATCTGTTCAGACAGAATATTATGGCAGGGCAACCACCAGGTTACCTGACCACCCCTTAAGGTGTTCCACTACCACCTTTTCCCAAATGGCAACTCTGCTACTCTTCCCTCCATGTAGCCCTCACCTAGAACCCCAATCTCTGAACTATAACCTCCCCTCCATGTATGCTGTATTCACTCCACCCATTTATCCTTACTACCCACTGTAATACCATCATTGTGTACAGGACCTTGTAGCTGAGTTTAAGTTGAAATCGGTTTCAATTCTAGGTTCTACTAGAAAAATTATTTAAGCTCTTATTATCTCTCACTGCCGTCGTGGTTGGTCTTATAATTGTATTGCCCACTCCATGTGAATAGTAGAATCCCTTTCTGTGTCTTCATACAGAGCATATTGTACATCTGGGTCAGCAGTAGCTGATCACCTTAGTCAGTGACATAGTCACCCAATAATTGTAGGACGTGGCATTATGAGCTGAAGACCTGATCATCATCTTTTCCAGTTAGATGGTTTTAATATTGACTTGAAAATAATGCTGTCCAGAATGAGTATTGACATTTGATTTCTGTCCTTAAGGAAAATGAACACATGCTGTCTGACCTGCAAGAGATTCCACACAATGAGAAGCTTCTCTCGCTCAAATATGAGGTAACTTATCCTTCATCTTTTTCATCCCCAGTGTCGATTGTATTTTATATTTCTACTTTTAGACATGCCACCTTGACTCAAAGAGGATGATGATGATATTAAACATGAGCTGGAAAAACAGAGTAAGGAAATATGGGGTGAGTCCTTTGATGAAGTTGAGAAACAAGACCTGCAGTATATGTATTTGACATAAAATACAAATTGAAATGAAAGATGAAGAGGTGAAGTTTACGAAGCATGTTTTGGTCATTTGATAGCGTCGAGAGAGGTGGCATTACAACTGGAGTGGAGGGTTTTCTTGAAATGTATGAGAAGTATTGGAAGCCGGGGAGATTAAAGGTGGAATTGGAACAGCAATGCTTGTAGGTGGAAGGGTAAATTGACTGTGGTGAAGTTGGAAAAGTAAAAGGAGCAAAATGAGTTGTGGTAAGTGATGTGCATAAATATATAGAGCAACACTTTGCCACTGGATTCAAGCTAGCCTGGCTGAATAAGGGTGTTACCCAGAAACCGGTCCCAGGATGCTAGTTTCCGGTTCAGGGAAGACCTTGCTTAGCAGTTGGGCTGTACTGTTCCCATGAGGAACGGGTCAAGACTGATTTGCATATAACTGGGTCTGAACTGAGGTGGTGAAGTGAGCTAACGATTTATGATGGATTCAACCCAGATCTGTGACTGGGGTGAGTGTCTGAAAAGTTTCAGCACTCCGTCCATCATCTCCTTGTGTTTGTATAAATATATAGACACATATTTTAATTCTTTGTTTTTTAAGGGGTATCATTGAGTTTTGAAATTTTTGTTGAAGTGTTGTAAACCATCCTTTATGCAGTGCGCTGTGCATAGTGAAGAATTTGTAGAAGTAGATACTGCTTGAGCCTTATTTTCTGTATGCAAGAATTGAATGCAGCAACTTATGTTTTTGGGGTGCCTAAATTGTTCTCACCACAGAAGGCTAGTGATCTTCCCCTCTGCCGTCTTACTTGTTTCACTCTTAGTTTGAGTTGAACAGCCATGACACTACTTATGGCCACCAAATTTACAGCGCTCATCTTTTAGTGCATTTAACAATTGTGGTAAAGCAATCTTTATAAAACTAAAAAATAAACATTCACAAACGATCCCAAGCGTTAGTATGTTGTTGAACAATGATCTTCACTGCATCATTTTTTGGGGCATCATTGGAGAAACAATGTGGTATTTGCAGGGGCTGGGACTAGAAATTGTTCTTCTGTGTTCTGCCCCTAATTATTTCGTAATAACGGGAGAAGTGTTTCTTCTGTCGGTCCTTCCCCTCACAAATGCAATGCACAACACCAACTTCTCGGAGACAGGTACGACATTATATCAATACTTAGCCTTTGCTTTGCACCTCTGGAGGCAACTGCAGCTCTTTTTTAAACCTGCTGCAAAATCATTACAAAAACTTGTATATTCTACAGGTATAAATATTAAGATCAATATATAGAATTGTGAGGCCTAACTACAATGCAAGAATTGCAGATGACACTCCGTTTTAGCCTACTGTACGGTTAGGTTGGCTACCTTTGGAGAAATCCCAGGAGAGATGTAGTGAGGTGACATACTTTCAGTCTCTCTTCCATTCTGCTTCTGCATTAATATATAATCATATTTAAGGCTCCCTATTTTCCGTTTTTACTGATTTTTACAGATAAATACAGACGGAAATCAATTTATTTTCTTGTCTGTATTTATTTTTAAATGTGGATACAAATGGAAATTGGGTGCTGTTTGAGTGATTCTAAATACACTTTGCCATGAGTGCCAGGCCAATAACTGTGTGGATTGATGGTTAAGGTGGTTAAAAAGGAAAGGAATTTTAGTAAAGAGGCTTAAACCGCAGTAGTTAGGCGCACAAGGCTGATATTGAAATGTGAATATTTCATATAAGTGTATTGATTTATCTTCGGCTGGTGTTCATATTACTGAAACCTGGCAGGCATTCAAATATGACTGCACATTTATTGGCTAAATAAATGTGGAAATATACCAGTTTCACTTTATTTTTTTCACAAAACCCATAATAAATATGGGTAAATACAGATAAACTTGACAAAAAATAAATATGGGTAAATACAGACGTAAATGGCCAAAAAATAAATACTATAAAGCCGGGATCCCTAATCATAATTTTAGACAACAGTCCCACCTTTCACAAAGATCCACCTCAAAATCAAGAGGTTTCCATCTATATCCTATTTTCGCTCTCCTCACAATAACACAACTGATGAGTGACGTTTCTCCTTTCAGAGATCTGCCAACTCCAGTTTATCAGAACGGTTAATTGTAATTAGTAGCATATGATATGCTAGTTCAGCAGTATGGCCTAAGCCAGCATCTCGAATCAGAAGCTATAAGGCCTTCTCATGAAAGACTTCATCTTGTGCTGCATAAAACTTTGTTGTCTTCAGGGAGTGTTTTATATTTTCATTCATTGGGGGTGTGAAATACGTTTGTCCTCTCCAAAGCAACTGTAACTCCAACCTTCTCCTGAATTTCATAAATATCAGATTACCATTGAAATTATGCTGTGCGGTGAAAAAGGGACTACGTGAGGGGTGTATGTGAATTAGAAAGCAGGTGTCCTATTTCAAATTATTCACAGTGAAGTACTGCCTAAGTTGGTTAAATATCATTTTACTTGGCTCCAGATAGTGACAGCTTACAAGTGAGTCTTCAATCCTGAGATCAAATTGGCTTGATAACATTTGTTCACATCTGAAATTGGATAGCATTGGGTTGTCACAGTGATACCATGTCTTTAATCTCCTTGACTGGATTAGTTTGAAGAGTGTTGCGTCCTGTGGATTGACACACACCTAAAAAGCTTTTCACTAGACTGCAAAATAATTTCTTGCAACAACCAAGACTTTTTTTTATTTTTTTAAACCTATTTTTATTCGTATTTTGTAAAATTCGTCACACATGATACAGAAAGGAAAGAAATTGTGGGTAAAAATGTTGCGCTAAATTACGTTTAGATCTCTTCATAAACTGTTACAGACTTTTAACTACAGGAAATAATGACCATCCCCGATGTGGTTGCTCATCTATTAACCTGCACACCCATCAGAGGACTTATCAACAGTAGTCCAATAAATTACTAACATCTTCAGTTAATGACCATATTATCTAGTACATGTTTCACTGAAATTTGCTTACGACAACTTATAAATGGGTGTTTTCCAACATCGATCCTGAGTATACACATTCCATTCGTAATTATCTAAATACTACTTTATTTATCAAATACAAATCTCATAACAAAAAGGGAAACAAAAATGAAACAAAAGTAGATAAAACCTGTACAGAGGGGCGAAGTAGATCATATTTGACACTATAACCTGAGGAGGAAGTCACAGTGCAAATAGGCACTTATGGGTCGGGAGGGTGGGGGGAGAGTCCCCTGCTATTGCTACATCTCCCTCGCCTGATCAGCAGATCTCTGCCTGGCAATTTCTCATTGACATCTGCAACTCAGGTCAAGGCTCAGGACTCTCTGGAGGCTGTGGTGGGATGTTAAGTTTTGCGCCCTCAGAGCAGGGCCTCAGTCCTGGTCCTTCCTCCTCACTCTCCGTATCCTCAGGCTTTTCCCATGCTGCCAGCACCTCTCTCCATTTTATGGCTATTGGGAGCTTCCTCATACCCTTGGACTCTTCCTAGCTAAGTGCTCTACTTTCGGCCCCAGCCCACATGATGACGTCCCTATTCCAAGTCTGAAACTGAGGCCCCCTCGGAGACTTCCACTCCACCCGAGGCCCAGTGCAAGGTCTATCAGCCTATTCCCAGCTTTACACTGTGGCGGCCTAAGGAAAAGATCCAATAAACAAGTCTGCACTGTGGGGGCCAGCACCTTGCCCAACCCCACCTTGAGCTTGCCTAGCACAGCTTCCCAGAAGGGACGTAGGCTTTGACAGTCCAAAATCGTACGGCCAAAGTCTGCACCTGGGTGCATGCATCTGGGACATAGTCAAACTTCCCCCCATATGTCACATTAAGGCGGTGAGGTGTCATGTATCACGTGTGTATAGTTGAATTATATGTATTATAAACGTATATTGTGAGAGATCTTTTTGGGATAGTGCAAGACCCTACGCCATTCTGAGTCTGAAAGCTCTCTGCCCACGATTCTATCCCATTTTGCCCGTAACCTGCACAAGGGACTCACTGACACTATTTGCAGTGTAGCATATAACCATTTCACTAGATGCCCTGCTGTCCCGAGGGTAAATAAGGCATGTAGTACCGGGTGTGTCTCTGGTTCTTGCTTCCCTTTGTTCCATAACTGCGCAAATGTGCGCATCAAGGCCTCATACTGTAAGAAATGGCCTGGGGGAAGTCCATACTCCTCAATCAACTCTTGAACGGAAGCAGAGCTTTGTTCAGGTAGCAATCCCCAATATTGTACAACCCTACCTCTGACCAGTGAGCCAATTGCTCGCTCAAAAATAGAACTTGGGGGTCGCCGTGCGGTAACTACATAAGGGGCAATATAGGGGTATACATGGTGGTTCAATGCTCCTTGCTCTGACACCGTCTCCACGTCTGGAAGGCTGTGCGCTGCAATAATGAACAGTACGGGGAGGGCGATGCTGGGATTACTTGCTTTGCCATCTCTAGGCTGGGGCAGGAATCCAGGAGTGATAAGCATGTGCCCTCCTTGTTCACTCCCTCCACCTACTGCGCCAGCCACTGTAGTTGAGCAGCGAGCATATAAAATTCAAAGTCCGGTACCCCTAGCCCACCCTCCAACATAGGGCGTTATAGTGTTTTAAGAGACACCCTAGGGTGCCCATCTCCCCACACCTGATTTCATAGTAGGGCTTTCAAGGGGCGGAACCAGCTGCTTGGTATAAGGGCCGGAAGGTTGACAAAGAAATACAATAGGCGAGGGAGCATGAACATTTTAGATAGGGAGATCAGGGCCATGATGGGTAGTTGCAATGTGCGGCAAAAGTCCATGCAGAATCGCAGCAAACTTAACTCCCTGCCCAGGTTTCCTTCCTTCTAATCATCTAGGGCAGTGGTTCCCAAACTTTTGACTCCTGAGGACCCCCACTGAATCACTACTGGAAGCCGGGGACCCCCAAACAATTTGTTCAATTTCAATTTAAAAAAAATAAAATAGTAATTCACAAAAAATGCACAAACAAGTACACACGAAACAAATACTTGCATTACTAAAGCTTTTATTATTTTATATTGAAAAACATGCAAAAATCAAAACATTTTAATGGAAAGGATGGTGCTGCATTTCGGCTACTAACTTTTCAAAGTTTGGTTTTATTTCGGAAAGTTGAATCCTTAGGTCACCCCGAGTGGGATGGGTATGCTCAGACGTGAGTCCCATGCTCTCCACATCACTGGAGTCAAGCTATCCAGGCTGAAGACAGCTGATAGCCAGAAACCGGTCCAAGGATGCTTGATTCCAGTCCAGGAAAGACATGGCTTGGCAGTTCAGGCTGGACTATTCCCATGAGGCACAGGGTCAAGGCTGATTTGCATATGGCCATGTCTGAACTGGGATGGTGTGGAGTGCAAAAAAACGATGGATTTAGGCCCAGATCTCTGTACTGGGGTGAATGTATGACATTGTTCTGCATTCTGTCCATCAATTGTTGTTTTTGTACAGAAGTCTGCAGCATGCTGGAAAGTTATAATAAAGGAGTGGCAGAAGCAAACTCCACCCAGGCTTAATTGTGGAGCAGGCGAAGTGCCCGTCTGACCAAAGGCTGTGCACAAATGGAGAAGGGAACACTTTCAGAAGTTGAGTTTACTTGTTAGTATAGTTTGACTAGGGCAATTTTTTTATTCTAAAACGAAGAACTCTTTTAATTACAAAAATATTTTATTGAATTGAGAAGAAAAGATGTAAAAGTGCAACAACTACAATCCAACGATAACTATAATAAAACAATAAACGAACCCTTGTGAACACAAAAATAAATGGAGAAGCACGATGTTAACGGAGGCGAGAGAGCGCTGACTGACAAATGAAAGACCGTGGTACAAATATGGGAAATTTCAAATTACACATTTGCGACCTGGGTCTTGGATGCGTAATATGAGAAACACGGATTCTTTTATTGTTGCAGCTTCTTTTTGTCCCTTGTGCTCGTGTGCTTAAAGACGATTATAATAAACACAAACTCTCTCCGCACCATTTTTCCACAAACTGTATTGGAAAACACAAAGTTCACAATTTGTCAATGAGACCTTACTTAGAAATAAAATGTAGGTCCTTCTAATTGCAATGTTTGACTATTTTTGCAAGGTCTGACTGTAGAAATCTTTCTGTCTACGAGCCACAATATTGCACATATTCATATGTAGCAACAACCTACTAACATGACCCATGCTCAGTCCCCATCACGGGCGTAACACAAGCCACTGAAGCAAGGCAAGGGTGTCCCAAACCTTCCGAAGCTCCATTCATCCCCTGCTCAAGGCCAGGCACAGCAGCCAAGTATCACGCATCAGACGTGTACCATTGCAGTGGTGCGGGGACTCGCAAGTGAGTGCTGCAGCCAGCCAAGTGCGTACAGTGTGTGTTAATTTGGTAATGCGAAGATCTGACCGTCGCCACATTGGTTTTGCACTCTCTTCGGTGCTCTTTGGGCAAGATAATCCACAAGTTCATGCATATAAACTGACTGCCAAAGTATTTGTTTTAAAAAAAATGGGTGGCACTCTGGGACACCACTACTTCACTCTGGGACACCACCACATCACTCTAGGACACCACCACATCACTCTAGGACACCACCACATCACTCATTCGGGGACACCACCACATTACTCGGGGGCACCACCACATCACTCGGGGACACCACCACATTACTCAGGGACACCACCACATCACTCAGGAACACCACCACATCACTCGGGGACACCACCACATCACTCGGGGACACCACCACATCACTCGGGGACACCACCACATCACTCAGGAACACCACTACATCACTCAGGGGCACCACCAGATCACTCAGGGACACCACCACCACATCACTCGGGGACACCACCACATCACTCAGGAACACCACCACATCACTCAGGGGCACCACTAGATCACTCAGGGACACCACCACATCACTCGGGGACACCACCACATCACTCAGCCCAACCACATCATCACTCAGCACCACAACAGCACTGTCCTTTCTTGCTACCAACAAGCATTGCCATAGCCATTAGGACTCGCATTAGGAAAGTGTAAGCTATTGGCTTTGTGAATAACAATGCTAACAATTTATATATTTTCAAAGCCAACACATATTAAAAAAAATGTGTCATTTACAATACCAATAGCTCACACTTTCCTAATGTGAGACCTATTGCATTGCAAATGCTTGTTTAAATGATTCTCATGCTGCGTGTGTCAGACAGGCCTGTATGGAAACCCGGAGATAGAGAGACAGAACTGTGCTCATAGTTGTTGAATGTCACTCCTAATTACAGACTTGATGCTTCTCACCGCACTCGTGTATTTTCTTCATGATAAACCCACGTGTAAATGTGCAATAATCATTAACTCATAATCTGTGGGCACGTTTAGTGTCGCTCCCGGGTACTGCACCAGGGACACTTGGGAGATGTCACGCTTTCCCACGTGTGGTGTGAGCATCTTGTTCCACAGGCTTGCTCTCAGTCCTATTACTGACTGTTGCACTTTTTAAAGTGAGAGAGAAGGTATGTAAAGCGCTCTAATACCTACGGGTAAAGCTAGCGCTATATAACACTTTTAAAATAAAAATAAAATTAGGGCACAGGGAAGTCCCCACCACAACGTTTTACAAAAGTGCTATTCTTAACCTCTGACTCTCAGCTGGATCAAACTGAGCAATGTGAAGAAAGCGGTTGTCTGTGGAAACTGCTACAGCGCATCAATCCTGAAGCCATGAAATCCTAGGCCTTCATTATATTAATTTATAGTCAAGTGTGCAGCAGATGAAAAGGCAAGAAGTAAAGGGGAAGGGTCACCAGTAAAGAAGATTGTACCTGGAAATATACAGTCACCACTGGGTATGGTTTAAGAAGCTTTTGCAGTCAGCAAAAGGAAAGGAAAAGATTAAAATGCATGACTTTAACTTTAACTTCAGGGAAGTTGTGAAAAGCGCACATATTTACAAATCTAACTACTCATCTGGTATGCTGTAGTCCTGAATGGATGCGTCACAGATTTTGGGCTGCTTTCAAATATACCCACACAAACATGCACACAGAAACACGCACACACGAATGACACACTTACATGCAGTTCCAGCCTCCAATGCTCTTCTATCTCGCCACGCAGCTGCTTTCAGGGCAAATGGGGACAGATAGTAAAATGCCCTGGGCAGGGTCACAAACAGAACAGGAAACGCACGCACTCCTGTGCGAGCTCGACGTCGGGTGATGGGCAGAAGTAAATAGCCCACTATAAGGGCAATCACCCTTCAGCTTGCACCTAGTTGAAGGGTGATTGGCCAGATTTCACTGCAGTCTTGCCGCCCAGGCCCCAGGCGCCAGCAACATTCGCACCTACATGTACTGTGCGCCTGGGGGCCAGATTGTATTGCTCTTGCTCTCCGGCGCCAAGTACATTCACACCTCATAAGCGTTTCGTCTTTATACTGACGTTAGGCACTCAAGTCCTGCGGACCCCCAGGGAATGTGTCACGGACCCCTAGGGGTCCGCGGACCACACTTTGGGAAACGCTGATCTAGGGAATGGAATATGTGTGTGTCCAAGTATTTAAATGTACACCGAGCCCATAATATGTCAGCCATCAATGTCTCAAGTCTATGCGTCGGTCCTGCTACCGGAAACAGAAATGTCTTAGTTTGATTGACTCCGAGGCCCGAAAGCAGCGTAAAGTCATCCAGGATTTGTATGGCCGCAGAGGTGCCCGTGACTGTCTCTGACAAATATATCAGCAGATCATCCCTGCATAGTTCCCTGGGATATCTTATACTGTCTGGAGATTATTCTGCCTGTTTTAACCCTTGCCGTGGGTGTAGCATGTAGGAGTCGCACCCACTCTTCCCCCAGGCCCATAAGCAGCATCACCTCAAACAAGTACTCCCAACCCACCGTCTCAAAAGCTTTTTCTAGGTCAACTGATAGAACCGCTGCGTGGTGATCGGATGGAGACCTCGACATGGTAGAGTATGGAGTAGAGCCTGTGAAGGTTATAAGAGGTGCTGCGAGATGGAAAAAAAACCTTCTGTTTGGGGTGAACTAGTGTCCTCTTGTGGGAGTAGCCTGCCAGCCAACACCTTACTGAGGATCTTAAAGTCCAGATTAAGCATGGAGAGGGGCCTGTAATCTTTCACTCCAGCCTCTGTCTTCATAGTCTTCGGGAGAGGGACCACTAGGGCCGTCTGAGTGGAGCAGGGCAACTCCCTGCTTTCATACGCGGCTGCATACAGCTTGACTAATTGCGGTGCTAACATGTCTGTAAAGCGTTGGTAAAATTCTGCTGGGAGGCAGTCTGGCCCCTGCGTTTTGCCAGAAGCTAATGCCCTAATGGCTGCTTTGATTTCCTGCAAACTTATCGGTTCACCCAATTCCTCCAGATCCACCTCATCTAATGTACGGAGCGATAAAGGGTCCAGGAACTCGCTTATAATCAGCCTGGAGGCTACAGCCGGGACCGTGTACAATCGCTCGTAATATGCTAAAAAGGAGTCATTAATCGCGTTTGGGTCATACACCACGTCCCTGGTATCTAAGCTAAGTTGCGTAATTGGCGATCCGCCTAGTTCAGGTCTAATTAGCCTTGCTAGTAGTCATCCCGCCTTCCCTTCCTCCCTCTGCACTCTATCCAAGTAGTCCTTGCAGTTGTAACATCTCAGCCGCCCTATTGCATCGTTATATTTTGCACATGTGGCCTGTAGTGTCACGAAAGCAGTATCATCCGTACCCGGAATATTAGCTAAGCTGCGGATGCTCCCCTTCAGATCCAAAATTTCTTGACGGAGCTCCCTATGGGCCCCACTCGCCTGTCCCATACAGTGACCCCTTACGACGACCTTAAAATGCCTCCCACTCCACTTGAGAAGATGTTGTGTTGGCGTTAATGGGGGAAGTACGTGTCCAGGAGTGCATATAATGACGTGCGAAAAGGAGCATCTTCAAGCATTGCCGGATTCAGTTTCCAGGTAGGGAGCGGCGGTCGCCTTCCCGGGGGCTGGTGTCATTAACAGTGGGCTATGGTCAGACACTGTGCGCCTTAAGTATTCGGTGTGTATGATGGAGCTATGAAAGGCAGGAGAGAAAAGAAATGTATCAAGCCTAGTGAATACCTGATGCATTGGCGACAAGAAGGACTACTCCCTATCTCTGTTATGTTGCAAACTCCAAGTGTCCTCAAGGCCCCAGTGGGATATCCAAATGCGGAATCCCATAGCCGTGCGGTGTGGCTGAAACCCTTACAAGAGAGGGTGCGAAAGGTTGGTTACAACATTCACAACACAATTACCCCCCCCCCCCCCCCCAGAGTATTATGTAACCATTTAAGTTATTCACCATTAAGGCAGCGAAGGACTCCAGGAAGCTGATCTGGTCTTGATTAGGTGCGTATATATTGCCAAGTGTCGCTCCCTGACCCGCCAGTCTTCCCGTGATCGGGGCATACCATCCTTCTGTATCCAACCACGAACGCTCAGGGGCAATAGGGACCACCGGCTTGACCCAAATCAGAACTCCCCTGGCGAAAGCTGAGGAGGTGGTCACGAAAACCTGGCCTCTCCATCGTCGCTTCAGCTTCCTGACTGTTCAGGTGTGTTTCCTGAAGAAACGCAATGTGTATGTCCCTGCGCCTCTGGTATGAGTAAATATTGTGGCGCTTTGCCTTAGACCCTATAGCATAAATATTCCATGTTAGGAACCGTATAGCGTTACGAGCGTCAGCCATTCAAGTTGAGTATTACAAAGCAACCCACAAAAGGAAGCACTCCCCCCCCCCCCCCCACCCCCCTCCCATTCATGCATTCATGCACCACCACCCCTGCAAACACCAAAACATAAAAGGCAAACAAAAGGACCCCGATGTTGATCAACTCCCCTACCCCAAGGCAGTCCGACAACGGTAAGCCACCCAAACAACGTGTGAAACATTTGTACTAGATGAGGCCCTAACCTAGTAAGGCACTCAGTGGGGGTTAGCCAATGGGACATAGATCAGGGTGCACAAACCATACAAAGCGCACCGACCCCCTATAAGGTGAGGCAGCTCAGGACCTGGATCAGCAAACCGCAGGTCAACACACCTCCGGGTAGCGAAGTCACCTCAACGTTCCAACTGCCTCAAATAATTTTGTCCTCTGTCTTCAGCGTCACCACCGGCAGCTTCACACTGTCACTGCAGGAAGTGTCGGACTCATTTTCTTGAGTCTCTCTCAAAGAGCGGGCCTCCACCTCTGGGGCGGGACTCTTGCCCTGCATAAGCGCTGTTACAGCCTGCAACGCTTCAGCACTCTCCCTCTCTGTCTGTGATGAGGTTGGTTTCTTTGTGGCCCCTCTACCAAGTAGTCTTCTGTAGTGCTTCCCAAGCTCCGTGGCTTCCCGCGAAGCAGATCCAGAGCCCGTGCACCGTGGAGTCCCAATCTTGTAGGCCTCTAACCAATCCCAGGCGTCTTTGGGATTTTCACAGTAGTGGGTTTTCCTATCCAGTATAATACGCAGCCGGGCTGGGAACTTCAGAGAGTACTGGAGACCTTCCTCTCTCAATGCCTTCTTGATCTCTAGGTACAAAGCCTGTTTCCTTTGCACTTCCAGTGTATAGTCCGGGAAGAGGGAGATTCTGCTGTTATCCATGGTGAAGGAGCCCTCCGCACGTGCCTTTTGCAGGAGGAAGTCTGTCTAAAAAATGGAGCAATTGAGCCACCACATGCCGCGGGGGTCTCCCAAGGGCCAGTGGTTTGGCCGGCACTCTATAGGCCCTCTCCACTATATAAAAGATGGACAGGCCCTCGGGTGCAACAACACTTCTGAGCCAATGCTCCAAGAAGGACACCATGTCCCTGCCCTCCGCCCCTTCTGGCAGGCCCAGGACCCAGATGTTGTTCCTCCTGTTGCACTCCTTGGCATCTTCAGCCTTCCGGGCCCCCACCTGCTGGTCAGGTGCTTTCTGTGCCAGCGCTAGTTCAGCAACACTGATTTCAGTCTCTTTCTCCCACTTCGATCGCTTCTTATGTTCTTCCAACAGTAGGCCAAGCCTCACCGTGACAGTGCTGATTTCTTGGTGGAGGGTAACCTTTGTTTCAGCTATGGCCTTGAGTATTTTACTCAGCTGTCGTTGCACAGGATCTTCTGGGGTAGATTGCGGCTGCTCCTGGGTGCTGTGGTCTGGGTCATGAGGCCTGCCCCGCCAGGTGGCCCATGGGTTTTCCCATTGTGCCAGGAGACTTGTTAGGCTTCCCGGGCGAGGTCTGGTAACGGCTATTCCACCCCTTGAGGCACCCTATGTTCCCTGGTCCATGGGTCTCGATGTCTGCCCCCAACAACCCGGTCCGATGGGCAGCTCGGCATTGGGCTGACGAGCTCCACTCAATTGTATAGACCAGGGGTCTCCAACAGGTCGATCGCGAGCTACCGGTAGCTCGCCGAGACCCTGCCAGTAGCTCACGCTGCATGGTGCTCAATTTAATAGCCCTTTAGTGTTGTTTGAGGTATTTCTTTGTTTTCAGGCTACATAGCCCGCCCTCACCCAAACCAGCTGCTTAGATTGGCTTAAACTAAGCTGGAGCGGGCTGAAGATGATGACGTTCCTCTCCTTCCTACGTGATCAGAGTCTCGTGACATCTCTTAGCGCCCCTGCCTTTTCCCCACCAAGCACCGCGCTGTTCAGGCACCGCGCTGTTCAGTCACCAGTGCACGAGTGCAAAGTGCGGAGCTGCAGCGAGCGTGGCAGGGCAGAGTAGCTGGCTCTGCAGGTCGCGCAAGCAGTGTAGAACTGCTGGGACCCGCGCCATCTGCCCTTTTCAAAAGTACAGCCTGCCCCATATAATATTAACCGAGCAGCAGGTAAGCCGTGGGAGAGGCCTCTCGGAGGTGTTAACACAGATTTGTTAGTTTTAGTGCAGGGATACCAATTTAAGAAGAGAACTCCTGTCGTAGCGTTAGGATTTGGGAATAAGAACAATCCATTTTACAATGCCTATGTCAGGCCTGGTTCATGTTTTCGAATCAGGCACTGCCAACTACGTGAACAGTGTTATTGGGGCGCCAGCTCAGTCATCTGTTAACGATTCAGTGCCTTCCGGAGTAAACTAGTATCCGCACTTAAAAAATTAAGAATCCTACTTTCGTTTTCAATCTGGGCCCTTTGAAGAGCCCGTGGGGTTGAGAGCATAAGGATGTGCTCTTTGTTCAAAAAACCAGACCATGTATGTGAAATGGAGAAAGGCGTGGGACGCTGGGACAGTCTGGGTCAATCCGGGATGTCTGGTCACCTCAGGGCCCGAGGCACCCTCGCAAGTCAGATATGCGTGACGCACTGCTGCCATTGACCCAGGGTCAGAGGTGTGGATGAGAGCTGGAACAGCCACACCCACGCCCTTCCAAGCGCCTCGAGGCTCTGCAGCCCGATGTGAGCGCTATGCAAGAGCAATCAGCCACTGACTGGTAGCTCAGTACCTGCGGCCTTCCGTCCCCTGGAAGATGCGTGCACTAAGCAGGGGGGGTGTCACAGCCTGTATGGGGGCAGAAGCAATGGTTAAAAAAGCCTGCAACAAGAAACACGGCACCTGCATGTGATGGAAAGCAGTAAGGTGCTCCCTGCATAGAAATGTGCTACATGTTAAAGGAGCCATTGAAAGAAAAAGGTACTTCTCTTGCTCTGTCCTGTTCCACCGACACAAATAATTAAAATTACCCTTAAAAATTGTTTTATCCAACGAGGTGTGCAGTCAGCGAAAAACATTGATTTTCTTCCGCATTCCTTTTCCACCAATGCATTTGTTGTGAATGTGCACGTTTTGAGGTGGTTTTGTCCGTCATTAAACAGCGCAGCGCTATACAGGAGGGACCAACCCTGCATGTTATTCCATTTTGTCAGGAAGTCGTGTTTGCTGTCATGTGCCTTTGCGTTATAATACTGTTATCAAGCGTGTTATGTCAATTGAATTAATGGAAGCAAGTCAGTCTCTACATTACAAATTTTAGAATGTACCTTCCAACAACACACCACTAACAGCCTGTAATTGAACCATTGCGAGGTACCGGTTTTACATTGTGCGGAAACATTTTCTTTTTGGGGGTGGAGGAGATGGGTGGTGGAAAACTCCTGGGGCACCCTGCCAATACGGACTACGAGATGCGAGAGGGGCCTGGGGTTATGAGAAATAGATGTGGAAGGACGAGGCCAAGAAACAGAAGATGTACAGAAGCATAGGGAAACTGGATTGCAGCACAAAGAAATGTTTAAAAACGCAGCGTGCACCAGCAGTCACCCAGGATAGCATATTCCCCTTTATGGTGACTGCCTGGCATTGGCAAAAACAGACGGGGAGGAGCGGGGAGGTAGGGGGGTTGATAAACAGTGAGAGGAGGTGTGCAGAATGCCGAGAAACCGGCCATAAACAGAAGAGTTCATGACTTTTAGATTGAAAGACTCTACCACTTTCAGCCACTGGGGTTAATGCAGACACGAGCACAACAGGCTAAATTGAATGCAAAAAGATGAGAAAAAGAACACAACATTGAACAAGCATTGGTATAGCCCACAACATTACTGGGGACAAAAGTCTGTTAAGGGGCATTTGTCGTGCAAGAGACATTCTTAGGCAAGGCCTCCAGTTTTTTCGGGGTACAATTAACACACCGCTCATAGGTGGATATTTTTAAGCCTACTGCTGCATCAGCGGGGTCCAATGCTAGTTCTGATTTTCCATGTTGTCCTCACCAGTTCTATATTTCCAGTTGGAGTGGGGGTCTCATGGTCAGCTCCCCCTACCCTCCACCTATGCACGCATTGCTGAGATGCTGCTGATGTCATGTCTCTGACCCAGGCCACAAAGCTCCCCGGGCTGTCCCCACCCCTGGCCCTCTTACCTCAGGGGCGAGGCCATAGCTTAGCCATGGGCGCCTGGGTGCCCAGTGCTACATCTCTTTAAGTAAGGGGCCACAGCTTGTCTGGCCTTGAACAGCAGAGTAATGTTCTTCAGGCTGGGGGAATGTGCTTTTCATGGGAACAGTCTGTTATCTTTAAAATGGCTACACTTGATATCTTGCATTGTCTGGTTTGGGTTATTAATGGTAGGTGTGTGCAAAATACACATAATTTCATTTGATGCAATTAGGTGAAATATTTGAAAAACTACAAGGTCAAATCACGCAAAATGCAAATATGCCATTTTAGCGGTACAGTACCTTATTCTGGGGGGCCTATTTAGCAAACCTTCACACAGCACAGCAAGCCAATTTGCTGCACAACTGTAAAGGGTAGGAATGTGCCATGTTTAACATTATATGATGCATTCCTATCCTTTCCCTGCACTGGGACACACACTGCTGCCTAGTGGTGCCAACACAGGCACCCCTGTGCCTGTTTGTTTGTTAATTGTGCTGCATAACAATGATTATTTCAGTGACAGCTATTGATAGGTCCTGATTTTGAAGGTATTAATTGAAAGGTCGTAAAGCGGTTTGCCAACAGCTCAAATGCAGTCTTTCCTTTTAGTGTTATTGTGTTCAAACCACAGTATGGGCTCTGAAGAAATAGGCTGAACGTCAATAAAACTGGGCGTGGGAGATCTCTCGGAAAAATGCGTGAGTTACTTGGGGTTTAGTAGCTCACGACAATTTCCACTGACCAGAAGTAGCTCTCACTACACAAAAGGTTGGAGACCCCTGGTATAGACTGTGCCCCTCGGACCTGGGACACGGTAGGGCTGTCAAAGTCCCTAATTTCCGGCCATTTTGGTCCCACCCTTGATGGTGGGGCTGCCTCGTGGTCTGCGCCTACAGCCACGTGTGTGTCGACTGTTATCTAGTGCCCCTCTGTGGGTTTCCTGTGTTCTCTCACACTCCTGGAGCCTGTGGCACTGCGCCGCACTTTTGGTGGATACCGCGGTAGGCTGTGTCCAAACCCTACCCAACCTGCCAAAGCAGGTCACAGGTATACTCGGGAGCGAGCCTCCACATCAACTCACGCCTGTGCCTGCCTCTCACCAGCTAGCTAGGATTCTGGCCTCAGCCGGCCTTCTCAAGGCGCTGCATCAATTTCTCCTGGTGAGGCCCAGTCCCCTATGGGGGAGATTGGCAAAGTACAGGCCTTGGGAAATGCCCCTGGGCCCGTGCGAGGAAGCTGCTCAGCTCTTAGGTCCCCCAGAGCCAGCACAGGTCAACACGAGCCCCGTTCCAGGCTCCGATTCTCGTACAATTTCCAGCTCCTCACCTCCGAGACATTACAGCCACATGCCGGTGCTCTGCACGGAGGGGACCACACCTCAGCTGTGCACCCGGGCCAGACATCTGCTCAACAGCCATGAAGCGCCCGGTCCAGGGGTAGGCAGCAGCACCGTTGGGATCAATCGCCACCAGCCGCCCGCACCTGATCCTTCCATCATGGGGAAGCTCCGACACGGCCGCGGCGCCAGGCACTGCTCCCATGCCAGGCGCCTGGTAATAGGCGAACCCGCAGAGGCCTGTCCTCTGCCGTACGGGAGCCTCAGGGTACGTTTCCGCCGTCGCCCAGGCCGCAACTGCCTGTATTTTGGCCAATAAATGACGGGCTGGCATGGAGCTCAGAGCTCAAGCATCCACCATAGCAGGCTCCCGCAAAAACCGAGACTCTTAAACACATACATCCTAAGTTTCAAGTATTTATATAGATCTCCCTGTAAAACCTGTACCCACTACTAAACACAATATTATGCACTTTATGCCAAACTAGCAGCCCGCCCCGACGTTATCCGGGGCAAAAGGGGCTGGGGGCCGCACCGCTGCAGGAGACGTGCAGCAGAGCGGCCATCAGCGGGAGCAGCAGAGCGTACATACCAGCTTCCGCGCCGCCGCTCCTCCCCGCATGTCGGGTGTGTGTCCCTTGCTCCTTCCTGCGCTCTCACCAGCATCGCCGCTCCTCCCCGCGCTGGGCACTCCAATGTTGTGTGCCGGTCCCGCGCCACCGCTCCTCCCCGCATGTCGTGTTTTGTTCCCTTGCTCCTTCCTGCGCTCCGGTCCGGCAGCGAACGTCGCGTTGACGTGAAGTCACTCCCACACGCCATTGCGCCTCTCGGAAGCGTTGTGACGACGACACGCGCAATCGCTGTATCCATACGCCCATACGGACTACTTTTCTCCTAACGTTCTCCCCCCCCCCCCCCCCAATGTATATGGTGTGGTTTTCTATAGCCTATGTCCGTCTACTGGACCTCCCCTTTCCAACGCTGTATTGAGTGTTGTGATTGGTGGTGTACTTTTCGAGTTTACCTGGCTCAAAGGACACAGTTCTCTCTTTATAATAGTAGTATAGATATATTATTAGGACTGGAGTAAGAAGAGTAAATTAATCCTGTCCTAGTTGTGTAACATATTTCTGGATACAGAGTTGAAATAATGTTCAAACCTTTTGGAGGCACATCGTTATGTAAAGTCGAGATTTCGATTGTCTGTATTTCGCAATCTCCGTTTTAGAAAAGTTGTGCTTTTTACACCAAGAACTGATTTACTTTGTCTTTGGTGCTGTCGAATTGAGAACAGCTCCAGTGCCCGGCGTCTCCAGAGAATTGCCCTCCCCCACCGCGGACCAGTTATTTGCCTGGCCGCGCACCTCCTCACTCGGCGCTATCCCTAGACGCCGGAGGACGGAGACCCCTGCCCTGAAGACTTCAGGTTGGCCAGCGTATTGGGCTCCAAGCAGATATAATAGAGTGCATCCTTGTTAAAAGCATCAAAATTATGCTTACTCCTCGCCACACCGTGCAAATAAATGCAGAGGTACAGACGCCCCTAACTGAATAATTTCATGACCCGTGATTCCAGTGTCACACAACCTACAAGATTGGATTTTACCATTAAATCCAAACTGGCGCCTCTACAGAAGTCCAACCCAACCGCAATTGGAAGAACGATTCATTCACTAAGACGGAGTCAGATGTGCGCCCCTAAACAAGATCTTCCATAATTGAAGCTAACCCTACCTCAAGCCACCAACCTGGTGTTATAAATAATTGTGTTCAGGCAAAATCATTTTTCTTGTCCTGATGATGATCCCGTGATACTTGAGCTGGGGATCGAAACGTCGACCTTAGAGTAATTCATACATGTACTTTTATGATACTATTTGGTGTGTGAATGACTCCAGGATACACTGCTAAATGTATATCTAATACCAGTGACCTGCTAGCTCACCTTGTTTGCCTGATAACTTCCCTCACTTACCTTTACCCCTTTGCCTTTCTTCTCTCTGCATGGCACAGGACTGTGCCCCAGTATAACCCTTACTCCTTGGGTTATTTGTTGTATTTCTGTGATTATAAACTTATTGAATAATAAACATTCCTTGGCCGGCTGGTCAAGGAATCTTGAACTATATAGAATTCCATTGTGATCTATATATATCATTATTCCTTATTCTTGTATGCTCAGGACCACTTGATGTTTTGAAAAATACTTGCTGCCCATGGTCCCGAGTGATTAAATGGGTTCCACCTTGTCCTCCTTGACGAATAGGACGTCTGCACCTCCGGATGGGCACTCTAATTTGGACTAACCGTACCGTGCCTTCGCCACTAGCACTGGACAGCTCTGGGTTATGGCAGAGAATTTTGTGTACCTGATTGGAGGGGTTCAGTGGCTTGCCAAGGCTAATGTAACGTTCTCATGTGCAACGGCATACATTTAGGCCTTTGGATGCAGATCTGCACTCCTAATATTGATGGGCTCAGTGGATTTGAGTGCACAGGCTCTATGCCATTCAGCCGGTGGACTGTGTAATGTATTGATACACGTTTTAATCCATGTATAGTGTGCAACCTGTGCCCCTTTGGGCTTGTAAAATTGTCATTTAGTGTGTTCCTCCAGAACTGACTAACCTCTGCACTGGTTTTGCCTTGTGGTCTAGATGGGCTTGTAAATGTACAAAGCTTTTCATCTGTGGAAATGGATTACTCTTGGCACTAGGAAGATTTTCAAGTTTCTTTTTTCAAGATTTAGCTTGCGGTCAGCATAGGATTGCACCACGTTCCACTCCTGTTGAAGGAGGACACTGAATCAGTACAATACTGTGAAGCATTGTAACTTAAGCTACATTGCAAGTGTTAAAGTGGTATGCCTCGAGAAATGGTTGAAAATTGGCATCGAGGTGTATCACTTTTGAATTTAGGACTGGATTACATGAATGGTACAAGGGTATTTACTTTTTCACCTATGGCACTGGGTAACCAGAGGAGCTCTTTCTTCTTCATGTTTGAGTGGTGGGAATGTTGGCGCGAAGATGCATAACAACGTACCTCCTACTGGGTGGCTCAGAGAATTCGCATGCAGAGAGAAATAATACATTAATTCTTCATTGTTCTGTTTCAGGGCTACAAAGAATGTGTGAAAGAATGCAGTGAAGCTCTGAGCACTTTGGTGGCTGTGTATAAAAGTTAGATCAATGGTACTTAGTTCACTGGGGGTACAATCCCGAGGACTGTGTGTGTCTTCTTTGCATTGGAGATAAATGTTCTCCTGATGCTTAAATGTGTTATGCCAGTGTACGGTAGAGCCTTGGGGCTGTCACATGCACATAGTTTTCTTGAGAAATAGGGGATGTGCAGCACATGACGGATTGTTTTTGTCTTCATTTAGAGCCTGGATTATGACAACTCCGAGAACCAGTTGTTTATGGAAGAGGAGCGGCGCATTAACCACGATGTGAGTAAGATATCTACATGTCCGGAAGCAAGATAAATAAATAAGCCTCTGCTCACAAAGGTCACAAACCTCATACATGCATGTTAATGCTTCTTTATCATGTTTCACTATTTTTTTGATTTGATGTTTAATTTTGTTTTTGACTCCTCTACCAAATGCTTCATTGTTTTACTGAACTTTTACACACATGAAGCCTAACAGGAGAAAACATTTCTAGATGTAATCCTCATTTTTTATAAAGTGCATTGCAGCAAGGATTAACATGCGTAGAATTGAGTTTTCAAATAGACATGTTCGTGTTATAGAAGGAATCAGGCTGGTAAGACCACCGAAAAGCATCATCCTATGTTTGAATGCACCGACTCAAGAATGATGAAATAAAAGGATATTTGACCCTTGGAGGACAGGGTTTGTTTTACTATGCACAGCAGGTCTTGCCTGTCCACTGTTGGCCCATGGCCGATAATGACTTTCTTTCCTCTCCACTGTTTTAGACATCTGCCATTGTGGCCCCTCTTGGCCAGCATTACTTGAGAGCACCTTCACCCCCCTTTGGGGGCTAGATGCACATAAATTAATGAGAAAGCTGTCCTTGAACTACTGCATTGAGTGGAAAGGCTTTCTTGCCCACCATGTTTTTGGGACCTTTTTTCCCCAGTGACCTGTTATGTTTCTTAAATCGTTTGTTGTTCCACCTGCCTCTGTGTACCTTGGTTGACGTTATTACTCTTTTGGTGATTTTATTAAGTGTCACCAAGTTCTGTGGGTAAATTATTATCTGATTTAATGTGTAGTGTTGATTTGTGCAGCACCTCTCCATTTAAAACCGCTTGGGAGCTTCAAGGTCTTTTATAACTAACCCTTCGCTTTATTAATGTGATCTATATTTATTTGAATTTGATAAGGATGTGCACCTGTGATTCTTTTTTTCCTGCTGGGGTTGAAATAGGTTGCGTTCAATGTTTTTTTTTAGTTTTCCTTGCGAGCATCCAGGAGTTAACAAATTTGGCAGTAACCTCTACTGTTCAAGGGGGTGCTAACACCTATAGCGCCAATGTAATACAGCGCGAACTCAAGGTGGAATAGGACTCCCCAGAAAAACAGCATGCCGTGTTGCCAACTTCAAAACGGCACCCAGAGTTATCTTAGGAAATGGAATTGTTGATGTGTGGATGGAAAAATCACAATTGTGGTGTGAGCTTTGAATGAATTTCCACAGAAACCAATAAATATGGCAGCATTAGATGAATAGATTTATCTGAGGTATACCTTGTTCGCTCTTTAAACTGGCTGTTGTAGAAGGTGTCCTTCAGAGAAGTTAATTGAATGCATATGTGATTTAACAACAGTTATAGAATTAAGAAAATAAAGAATGTAAAATATCTGCTTTTATTACATAGAATCTGATATAGAGATCAAAAGTAAAACCTGATTGGATTGCTTTCTTATTAAAGTAGGCTTAAAGGAGCCATGTCAAGCAATGCATTAGGCTGACTATGGTTTTAAAGCACCGCCCCTCCCTCACTCGAGCGGGAGACAGTGCATTTGTTTTGGCACTGAAACAGGTTTGTTTATGGGAGAGTCGTTTAATCATGTGAGTCCTTAAAAATACTTTTACTGTATAGTAGTGGCAAATATTTAAAAAGTAGCTAAGGGAAAATAAATGTTCAGCTATTCTGGACTCGTTCCTCAGGCACCAGTTCTAGATTTCCAATTGCAAGGAGTTCCCAACAGCCTGAGGTCCACTGTATAATATACGATTATGACTGCTTGGGTTTCTTTTCACAGTAACTTAAACTCCTTTTGGACACGGTGCATCCTGCACTTATCCTGTATTGGAAATATGGGCTGGCCGAACAAAAAATGCAGTTGCCATGAGTATCTTAGATCTTTTCCAGTCCGATCCAACTCCCTATCTTCTCTATTTACAATCTCCCAGTTCTAAAGAGAAATAAAGAAATATATGCATGCTGTCATGTGTGGTACCTCGTCTTTATTGTTAAGCTTTCTTAGCTCTTGGAGCAGCCTTCTAGTCACCGAGATTGAGGGTAAATAATCCGACAGTTCTCTCAAGCACCGTCTATCAGGCAGATGGGAAATCTCCCAGCAGGTAGTAGGAAAGAGAACAGGCATGCAGCAGATTTCAAAAGTTTAACTCTGCTGTGATTGGCAACAAATCCTAAACTAGTAAAACTAAACTTTTCAGTTGCATAGTTAAGTTTTAACGCATAGAGGCCCAGTTTCGGTATCCAGAAAATTCCTTACATTAAAAGCTTTCCCGTAGTACTTTTTGTTTTCATAATGGGCAACAAATATGGCAGTCCAAAGTATTCCCCAAGCTTCTTTCCTAGTCCTCCACCAAACTCTCCCCTAGAACATTTATTCCTGACTCCATATTTTCTAAGGAATTGACCCCTTACTTTTGGACGTGTCTGCCTGCCTTTTCATGCTGAAATTGACTATTTCGTAGCTGGAAGGTTTCTTACAAAGTGGGCAAGTGTCATTGTTTATTTCACAGTAGATGAAAGGGTGGAAAAATGGCTTTTCATGGAACAGTCAAGCTGGGTAGTTGGCCTCCGTTCTTTAGCGCTAAAGATGTATATATTTTGACAACTATCTGTGAACCATAGAAAGTTCTTACAAGAAAAAGTGGGTACGCATCTAATTCTTAATAGATAATTTTTTCTGGCAGGAAAAAGGGCAATTTATAAAATGGATGAAACCAGTGTGGCCAATCAAAATCCTATGTTTACGTTGATTTTGACCTACATATTTCCTTACAAACTGAAACAATGGAGTTTCATTTTGTTTAAAAAGTTGAAAATGAGTTATGCTGAAGATATTGCAATTTAAAAGGCAGCTTTTTGCATACAAAAAATGATATTTGAAGCACATATTACCTTTTTAAAGTTGACTTTTTCAAAATCTGCCGTTTTTAATTTGCCAGCCTCTTATTCGATTGTAAATACAGGTCTATTGCCTGTTGTACGAATATTGGTTTGATTGCGTGCTTAATTTTGCTTTATAGCAAGAAAAACAACGGTCCTTGGGAAGGAAAATGACAAATATAATAATTATAGGCCACAATATGCGCTATAATAACCAAAAAAGTCCAGCCGGACTTCCAAATTTATTCAATAATTAAATAAATTGATGTAGAAGGCAACAATAAAACAGTGGGACACAGTCCTGCATCCACAATGCTATACGTACATTAAGACAATACAAACATATAAGGTGTTTCAGGCATGTAAGGAAAAATGGAGCAAGAAGGGGAAACTTTACAATGCACTTGCTTCACATATGTGGGGAACAAAACATTTTAGGCACATAATAGTGAACTAGTGTTAAGCCCACATATCATGTTGACGGCGTTTCGATCCAGTCAAAGATAGTGGATCATCATCAGGACAACCATTGCCTTCCTGAATTAAAGCCTGTAAAAACATGGACAAGGGGGGCATATAACATAAAATTAACCTTCTGTGTAACTCTTAGGATTATTCTGAATTCGGACTCATACCATGCTTTAAGGTGTTACTTGATCATTCCTGTGAGAGAAGTGTCAAGCAACCTGTGCTGAACATCCACGGCGCATTGTGAGCAATTCATGCGATGAGGGACATAAGTGTAAGGTCGTGATTAGCATTCTATATGTGTCTAATGCATGCCTTGGTGATGTGTTCTATGTTGGCGATGGGTGGTGAAGGGAAGTGGGAAGACAATGATGGAAGCAAGGGAATAATTACATAAGCGCGAAGAGCGGTGTGTCTACCACGCTATCCCAAGTGGTCTGGAAGGGCTGAGTCAGAACTGGCTGCTGCAGTAAACCGATGTGGTTGTACCTGTATTGAGAACAACAGTGGTCATGGGTTGGTTAGGTTCTACTGGGGAAGGTTGTGAACCCCAAGGAAAGAGGCTTACCATGCACCTTAAGGTTAAGGTGTCCGAGTGGAAGCCTGGTCAGTTGGAGCGTCTAGGATAGGTTATGGCTGGGCATCAAGGGTACGTTATTCTGAAAGGCATAAAGTAATGCATGGGTAGCACAGCAAGCCGCTGGAACACTAAGGAGCAGAGGGGTCAGTTACACTTATGGAGGACCCAAGGAACCAATTGACAGCCAAGGTGGGCTGGGGCCGTTCCCGAGGTGTGCTTCCCAAAATAGTCAGTACAGGGCTTACCTGGAAACCAATTGAAGAGTTACGAAGGGCGGCTAGGTGAAGGATCAGAGATGGGCTCAAGGGAGGAGTAGTGTCTCGGTAGTGCTGCGGTGTTGGTCTGCAATGGACCTATCGTGAGCAAGGGAAGGAGGGTGAGGGGGTGAAGGAGCGGGTGGTGTCGGGCTGTGATTACAGGCTCAACACGGGGCAACTTACCTAGAATTGCGACGGCTTCCGTGGGGTGAAGCGCGATCGCCTGTGAATAGGACATGGAACCAGGGTTGGGCTCCAAGACGAACGGAGGTACAGGGACCTATGGCCAATAAGAGAATTATCGGTTAACCCTGCCGGGGGGTGTGATTCCTAAGTGGCGTGAAGTGCCGGGCATCTTACCTAATTAGGGCAGCTGCCAGATGGGCTGAAGGCAGAGTTCCTACAAGAGAAAGGGAACCCGTCATAACCCGAGTATAGCCTCCGTTGTAGATTTAGGGGACAATGAACCCCAGCTTACCTCGTTCTCAATGGAACGGCGGAAGACGTCCCGGTGCTCGATCGCGCCGTGGAGCGCCCGGAAGTGGACGGGCTGAATAGAAATAGCCGCGTCGGCCATTTTGGAAGGGGATGGTGGCGTAATGGGACCGCCATCTTGGAAGGGGCATTAGCCACACCAAAATAAATTCCTAAGTTAAGTTACTGGGAATAAGCCAAGTGATTAGAGAGCGGTGGTAAGACCTTGAGGGCGTGCAGTGGATTATATTAGAGTAGCACAGAAAACCACAAGGACTGGTGTGTGGTTGATAACAGGGCGGTGGGGGGAGAAAAAAATTCCTATAGAATTTGTGAAGGAGCAATGCATGCAAGTGAGTTACAATTCACATTCCCTTACTAATGCACATGGTCTCATTTACAGTTATGAGGAACGGAAGGAACCAACATTATAATCTGCAATTACAAGGACAATTAGCTAGTTATCATAGAAGCGAAAAAACACAGTGTGCCATTAGTTCTTCAGTGGATTCAATGTCTGAGAATTGATGTTTATAGAAGTGAGGTCCAATCCTCATTGCGATTCAAACCTTTGTGAATACTGTCAAAAAGTAGAATCATTTTCAGTTCTTCTCTGTTAAGCAGAAGTCCAATATCGCCTCCACGCGGTGGTAGTTTCACACTTCTCAGGACAGTCCATTTGAGATCATTGTCTGAGTGTCCTTTAGCGCAGAAGTGGTCCACCAGAGGGGCATTGGGAGTTTTACAACGAATTCTGCTTCGATGTTGACAAATCCTTGTCTTTCTGCCTTGTTTGGCCCACGCATACAAGTTTACGTGGACATTGGATTAAGTAAATAACATCATTACTGTTGCAATTCGTGAAATTTTTGCATTCAATGGTGACTTTATCGAACACAAAGGATTTGCCTTCAATGGTAAATTCACAGACATTACATGAGTCACATTTTACATTCCCTACCAGTGGAGTTTGGGTCCATAAAGAGTTGATAGTACTTAAATTTGGAGGGCTGGGAAGTGCAGCGCGAACCAGATGATCTTTTTAGTTCGAACTCTTTTTGTATGCAAACAAAGGGCGATCAAATTGCAAAGTGCCCGCATTGAGAGTGGGCCAGTGTCTTGGTATACTCTTTTTAAGTTCATTGGATGCAGGGGAGAAGGTGGTTACGCAGGCCAGTCTTGTAGTGGATTCCTTATCTTTAGGAGAGAGGAGTGCTTCCCTGGGACAGTACCAGGCGCGTTTGACAGCTGTTCTTACTAGTCTGTTTGGGTACCCTCTGTGTTTAAGTTTGGCTGATAGGACAGCAGCTTCTTTAAAATAATCTTCCTTGGCATAGCAATTCCTTCTAATGCGGAGGAACTGTGAGTAGGGTAGCGAATCTCTAAGGGCTCTAGGATGATTACTGTTATAGGCTAACAGTGTATTCCTTTCTGTGGGTTTGCGGTGTAGCCTAGTGTGGAGATGGCCGTCAAGGTGATATATATTGAGGTCCAGAAAGGGGATGGAATCAGTTTCAATGGTGCTAGTAAATGTGAGCCCACAGCAATTGTTGTTTAACCAATGAATGAATTGGTTCAAGTTACCTGCATCACTATTCCAAATTAGAAAAATATCATCGATATAACGCTTCCAAATGGAGATATCTGATGAAAAAGGATTGGAAGCTGTTAGAATGGAGTTTGTCTCTATTTGATCCATGAACAGTATTGCCAAGTTGGGGGCAAAAACAGCCCCCATGGAAGTTCCCTTAACCTGTTGGAAATATTGCTGGTCAAAGGAAAAGAAATTTCTGGTTAAACAGATTTCCAATAGTTGTAGTATGAAGACAGTTGGAATGCGATGTGGTCTAGGCCTGGTGTCAAGGATATCGCGTATGACCAACAGGGCAGCAGTCTGGGGGATATTTGTGTACAAGGACTCTACGTCCATTGTACAAAGTAGCTGGTTGCCTACACTGAAGGGTAATTCCTCTATGAAATTGACCATGGCCATGCTATCTTTAACATAACATTGAGTGTCTAGTACAAAATCTTTGATAAAGTAGTTTACAAATTTACCCAGGGGCTCAAGGATCGAGCCACAACCGGATACGATTGGGCGACCTGGCTGTGCTGTGGTGCTCTTATGTATTTTGGGTAAGGTGTAAAGTACTGGCATACGTGGGGATTTAATGTTGAGGAATTGGTGCTCTTTCTGGTTGATAATCCCTAAATCAAGTGCCTCGGTGGTCACTTTTAGAATGATGGTTTGTAGTTCCTTAGTGGGGTTAGATCGGAGTTTCACATAGTGGTCAGTATTGGCTAGTTGTCTCAGAATTTCGGTGGTATATTCATCCCTGTTTTGTAGGACAATACCTCCACCCTTGTTTGCACTTTTGATGACAAGGTTTCCTAGGTTTTTAAGAGAGTTAATAGCTTTCTTCTCTGCCAATGGTAGATTGTAGGGAATAAATCTCTTCTCAGTTTTCAAAGTGTTAAGATCATTGGTAACTAGTTTTTCAAAGGTAATCACCTCTGGGGGCACCATGGAAGCCGTAGGAAGGAAGATAGAGGGTGGTCTAAATGGAGTATTAGGCAAAGCCAAGGGAGTGGGGTTCAGTTGGAAGAAAGCATCCAAGCGTACCTTCCGATTAAAATCTAAGAAGTTCTGTTTGAAGCTCTAAAAAATCAGTACGAATAGTCGATACAAATGAAAGGCCTTTACTGAGCAATGAGGATTCTACAATGGAGAGATTATGTGTGGACAAATTGAATATGGGAATAGATTGGGAGTCAGACATTGTAGAATCTACCATTTGTAGAATTTCTGTCTCGTCTGACGTTCGCCCGGAGGGTTGTGCCAGCGAGGGACCCGTTTGCCTCTCCCCCTGGTCGGAATATTGGATTGTCCCCTGTCTAAAAAATTATTCCTGTTTTGGGGAGGGTTTCGATTTGAGGGACCAGAGTTATCACTAGAGTCTGATTGTCAGATAAATCAGCAGAGGAATCAGAGAAACCTACCAATGTTTGGCGTTGGTTAAATCTACCCCAGGGTCTTGAGTTGCGGGGGTTGGAGTAAGAGCGGTCCAGGTAGAAATCCTTCTGGAGATATGGATACGCTGACTCAATGTGAAAAGACTTGATATCTTTTTTGACTTTGTTGTTTTTTTTGTTCTGCTCGATTCTCTGAAACTCATCAACAGTTTTTTGGACTTGATCCAAAAGTTTCTTGGAATCAGGAACTAGACTGTCGTCTTTCATTTTTTTCTCAATTTCTTCGATCTCCACTAATAAAGTACTCAGTGTCTCTGTGGCTATCTCTATACCCAGAACAAGCCAATGCCTTGAGCAGGTTGTACCAATGTGACTGAAGCCCTTAATATATTTCGGATTATCAGTGAAAATACCTGGGATATTTCTTACTATCAATCCTATTGGTATAATTTCTGCTTTTAAATATTGTCTAAGCATTAGAGTCATTAGTTCCAAACGGGCATATTTTTTCTTTAGTTTCTCCAATTCCTCGGGGAGGGCAGATGGTGTGGTAGAGGAACTATTATCAGTAGTGTCAGAAAATAAGGAGGGACCTTCACAGATTTTTTGAATATATTCCAGTGAGTACACAGGGGGAGGAGCAGACATGTTACGGACAAGGGTAACGTGTGAGATAACAAACAAGCAAGGGGGGTACAGAAAGGGCCCACTTCAGGAGGAAGTAGATAGGATTAGATGCCCAGCCATAACCTATCCTAGACGCTCCAACTGACCAGGCTTCCACTCGGACACCCTAACCTTAAGGTGCATGCTAAGCCTCTTTCCTTGGGCTTCACGTCCTTCCCCAGTAGAACCTAACCAACCCCTGACCACTGTTGTTCTCAATACAGGTACAACCACATCGGTTTACTGCAGCAGCAAGTTCTGACTCAGCCCTTCCAGACCACTTGGGATAGCGTGGTAGACACACCGCTCTTCGCGCTTATGTAATTATTCCCTTGCTTCCATCATTGTCTTCCCACTTCCCTTCACCACCCATCGCCAACATAGAACACATCACCAAGGCATGCATTAGACACATATAGAATGCTAATCACGACCTTACACTTATGTCCCTCATCGCATGAATTGCTCACAATGCGCCGTGGATGTTCAGCACAGGTTGCTTGACACTTCTCTCACAGGAATGATCAAGTAACACCTTAAAGCATGGTATGAGTCCGAATTCAGAATAATCCTAAGAGTTACACAGAAGGTTAATTTTCTGTTATATGTCCCCCTTGTCCATGTTTTTACAGGCTTTAATTCTGGCAGGCAATGGTTGTCCTGATGATGATCCACTATCTTTGACTGGATCGAAACGCCGTCGACATGATATGTGGGCTTAACACTAGTTCACTATTATGTGCCTAAAATGTTTTGTTCCCCACATATGTGAAGCAAGTGCATTGTAAAGTTTCCCCTTCTTGCTCCATTTTTCCTTACATGCCTGAAACACCTTATATGTTTGTATTGTCTTAATGTACGTATAGCATTGTGGATGCAGGACTGTGTCCCACTGTTTTATTGTTTCCTTCTAAATCAATTTATTTAATTATTGAATAAATTTGGAAGTCCGGCTGGACTTTTTTGGTTGTTATAGCGCATATTGTGGCCTATAATTATTATATTTGTCATTTTCCTTGCCAAGGACCGTTGTTTTTCTTGCAATTGATACCCCAGGTCCTTGTTTACCTAGCGGGTTCCCTTGTTCTTTAAAATAGTATGTTGCGCAATCGCTGGATTGCAAGGGATCTAATCCTATCTACTTCCTCCTGAAGTGGGCCCTTACTGTACCCCCGTTGCTCGTTTGTTATCTCACACGTTACCCTTGTCCGTAACATGTCTGCTCCTCCCCCTGTGTACTCACTGGAATAGAGTCAAAAAATCTGTGACGGTCCCTCCTTATTTTCTGACACTACTGATAATAGTTCCTCTACCACACCATCTGCCCTCCCCGAGGAATTGGAGAAACTAAAGAAAAAATATGTCCGTTTGGAACTAATGACTCTAATGCTTAGACAATATTTAAAAGCAGAAATTATACCAATAGGATTGATAGTAAGAAATATCCCAGGAATTTTCCCTGATAATCCGAAATATATTAAGGGCTTCAGTCACATTGGTACAACCTGCTCAAGGCATTGGCTTGTTCTGGGTATAGAGATAGCCACAGAGACACTGAGTACTTTATTAGTGGAGATCGAAGAAATTGAGAAAAAAAATAAAGACGACAGTCTAGTTCCTGATTCCAAGAAACTTTTGGATCAAGTCCAAAAAACTGTTTATGAGTTTCAGAGAATCGAGCAGAACAAAAAAACCAACAAAGTCAAAAAAGATATCCAGTCTTTTCACATTGAGTCAGCGTATCCATATCTCCAGAAGGATTTCTACCTGGACCGCTCTTACTCCAACCCCCGCAACTCAAGACCCTGGGGTAGATTTAACCAACGCCAAACATTGGTAGGTTTCTCTGATTCCTCTGCTGATTTATCTGACAATTCAGACTCTAGTGATAACTCTGGTCCCTCAAATCGAAACCCTCCCCAAAACAGGAATAATTCTTTAGACAGGGGACAATCCAATACTCCGACCAGGGGGAGAGGCAACGGGTCATTCGTTGGCACAACCCTCCGGGCGAACGTCAGACGAGACAGAAATTCTACAAATGGTAGATTCTACAATGTCTGACTCCCAATCTATTCCCATATTCAATTCGTCCACACATAATCTCTCCATTGTAGAATCCTCATTGCTCAGTAAAGGCCTTTCATTTGTACCGACTATTCGTACTGATTTTTTAGAGCTTCAAACGGAACTTCTTAGATTTTATCGGAAGGTACGCTTGGATGCTTTCTTCCAACTGAACCCCACTCCCTTGGTTGTGCCTAATACTCCATTTAGACCACCCTCTACCTTCCTTCCTACGGCTTCCATGGTGCCCCCAGAGGTGATTACCTTTGAAAAACGAGTTACCAATGATCTTAACACTTTGAAAACTAAGAAGAGATTTATTCCCTACAATCTACCATTGGCAGAGAAGAAAGCTATTAACTCTCTTAAAAACCTAGGAAACCTTGTCATCAAAAGTGCAGACAAGGGTGGAGATATTGTCCTACAAAACAGGGATGAATATACCACCGAAATTCTGAGACAACTAGCCAATACTGACCACTATGTGAAACTCCCATCTAACCCCACTAAGGAACTACAAACCATCATTCTAAAAGTGACCACCGAGGCACTTGATTTAGGGATTATCAACCAGAAAGAGCACCAATTCCTCAACATTAAATCCCCACGTATGCCAGTACTTTACACCTTACCCAAAATACATAAGAGCACCACAGCACCGCCAGGTCGCCCAATCGTATCCGGTTGTGGCTCGATCCTTGAGCCCCTGGGTAAATTTGTAAACTACTTTATCAAAGATTTTGTACTAGACACTCAATGTTATGTTAAAGATAGCATGGCCATGGTCAATTTCATAGAGGAATTACCCTTCAGTGTAGGCAACCAGCTACTTTGTACAATGGACGTAGAGTCCTTGTACACAAATATCCCCCAGACTGCTGCCCTGTTGGTCATACGCGATATCCTTGACACCAGGCCTAGACCACATCGCGTTCCAACTGTCTTCATACTACAACTATTGGAAATCTGTTTAACCAGAAATTTCTTTTCCTTTGACCAGCAATATTTCCAACAGGTTAAGGGAACTTCCATGGGGGCTGTTTTTGCCCCCAACTTGGCAATACTGTTTATGGATCAAATAGAGACAAACTCCATTCTAACAGCTTCCAATCCTTTTTCATCAGATATCTCCATTTGGAAGCGTTATATCGATGATATTTTTCTAATTTGGAATAGTGATGCAGGTAACTTGAACCAATTCATTCATTGGTTAAACAACAATTGCTGTGGGCTCACATTTACTAGCACCATTGAAACTGATTCCATCCCCTTTCTGGACCTCAATATATATCACCTTGACGGCCATCTCCACACTAGGCTACACCGCAAACCCACAGAAAGGAATACACTGTTAGCCTATAACAGTAATCATCCTAGAGCCCTTAGAGATTCGCTACCCTACTCACAGTTCCTCCGCATTAGAAGGAATTGCTATGCCAAGGAAGATTATTTTAAAGAAGCTGCTGTCCTATCAGCCAAACTTAAACACAGAGGGTACCCAAACAGACTAGTAAGAACAGCTGTCAAACGCGCCTGGTACTGTCCCAGGGAAGCACTCCTCTCTCCTAAAGATAAGGAATCCACTACAAGACTGGCCTGCGTAACCACCTTCTCCCCTGCATCCAATGAACTTAAAAAGAGTATACCAAGACACTGGCCCACTCTCAATGCGGGCACTTTGCAATTTGATCGCCCTTTGTTTGCATACAAAAAGAGTTCGAACTTAAAAGATCATCTGGTTCGCGCTGCACTTCCCAGCCCTCCAAATTTAAGTACTATCAACTCTTTATGGACCCAAACTCCACTGGTAGAGAATGTAAAATGTGACTCATGTAATGTCTGTGAATTTACCATTGAAGGCAAATCCTTTGTGTTCGATAAAGTCACCATTGAATGCAAAAATTTCACGAATTGCAACAGTAATGACGTTATTTACTTAATCCAATGTCCATGTAAACTTGTATACGTGGGCCAAACAAGGCAGAAAGTCAAGACAAGGATTTGTCAACATCGAAGCAGAATTCGTTGTAAAACTCCCAATGCCCCTCTGGTGGACCACTTCTGCGCTAAAGGACACTCAGACAATGATCTCAAATGGACTGTCCTGAGAAGTGTGAAGCTACCACCGCGTGGAGGCGATATTGGACTTCTGCTTAACAGAGAAGAGCTGAAAATGATTCTACTTTTTGACAGTATTTACAAAGGTTTGAATCGCAATGAGGATTGGACCTCACTTCTATAAACATCAATTCTCAGACATTGAATCCACTGAAGAACTAATGGCACACTGTTTTTTCGCTTCTATGATAACTAGCTAATTGTCCTTGTAATTGCAGATTATAATGTTGGTTCCTTCCGTTCCTCATAACTGTAAATGAGACCATGTGCATTAGTAAGGGAATGTGAATTGTAACTCACTTGCATGCCTTGCTCCTTCACAAATTCTATAGGAATATTTTTCTCCCCCACCGCCCTGTTATCAACCACACACCAGCCCTTGCGGTTTTCTGTGCTACTCTAATATAATCCACTGCGCGCCCTCAACGTCTTACCACCGCTCTCTCTAATCACTTGGCTTATTCCCAGTAACTTAACTTAGGAATTTATTTTGGTGTGGTTAATGCCCCTTCCAAGATGGCGGTCCCATTACGCCACCATCCCCTTCCAAAATGGCCGACGCGGCTATTTCTATTCAGCCCGCCCACTTCCGGACGCTCCACGGCGCGATCGAGCACCGGGACGTCTTCCGCCGTTCCATTGAGAACGAAGGTAAGCTGGGGTTCATTGTCCCCTAAATCTACAACGGAGGCTATACTCGGGTTATGACAGGTTCCCTTTCTCTTGTAGGAACTCTGCATACAGCCCATCTGGCAGCTGCCCTAATTAGGTAAGATGCCCGGCACTTCACGCCACTTAGGAATCACACCCCCCGGCAGGGTTAACCGATAATTCTCTTATTGGCCATAGGTCCCTGTACCTCCGTTCGTCTTGGAGCCCAACCCTGGTTCCATGTCCTATTCACACGCGATCGCGCTTCACCCCACGGAAGCCGTCGCAATTCTAGGTAAGTTGCCCCGTGTTGAGCCTGTAATCACAGCCTGACACCACCCGCTCCTTCACCCCCTCACCCTCCTTCCCCTGCTCACGATAGGTCCATTGCAGACCAATGCCACAGCACTACGAAGACACTGCTCCTCCCTGGAGCCCATCTCTGATCCTTCACCTAGCCGCCCTTCGTAACTCTTCAATTGGTTTCCAGGTAAGCCCTGTACTGACTATTTTGGGAAGCACACCTCGGGAATGGCCCCAGCCCGCCTTGGCTGTCAATTGGTTCCTTGGGTCCTCCATAAGTGTAACTGACCCCTCTGCTCCTTAGTGTTCCAGCGGCTTGCTGTGCTACCCATGCATTACTTTATGCCTTTCAGAATAACGTACCCTTGATGCCCAGCCATAACCTATCCTAAACGCTCCAACTGACCAGGCTTCCACTCGGACACCTTAACCTTAAGGTGCATGGTAAGCCTCTTTCCTTGGGGTTCACGTCCTTCCCCAGTAGAACCTAACCAACCCCTGACCACTGTTGTTCTCAATACAGGTACAACCACATCGGTTTACTGCAGCAGCCAGTTCTGACTCAGCCCTTCCAGACCACTTGGGATAGCGTGGTAGACACACTGCTCTTCGCGCTTATGTAATTATTCCCTTGCTTCCATCATTGTCTTCCCACTTCCCTTCACCACCCATCGCCAACATAAAACACATCACCAAGGCATGCATTAGACACATATAGAATGCTAATCACGACCTTACACTTATGTCCCTCATCGCATGAATTGCTCACAATGCGCCGTGGATGTTCAGCACAGGTTGCTTTACACTTCTCTCACAGGAATGATCAAGTAACACCTTAAAGCATGGTATGAGTCCGAATTCAGAATAATCCTAGGAGTTACACAGAAGGTTAATTTTCTGTTATATGTCCCCCTTGTCAATGTTTTTACAGGCTTTAATTCAGGCAGGCAATGGTTGTCCTGATGATGATTCACTATCTTTGACTGGATCGAAACGCTGTCGACATGATATGTGGGCTTAACACTAGTTCACTATTATGTGCCTAAAATGTTTTGTTCCCCACATATGTGAAGCAAGTGCATTGTAAAGTTTCCCCTTCTTGCTCCATTTTTCCTTACATGCCTGAAACACCTTATATGTTTGTATTGTCTTAATGTACGTATAGCATTGTGGATGCAGGACTGTGTCCCACTGTTTTATTGTTTCCTTCTAAATCAATTTATTTAATTATTGAATAAATTTGCAAGTCCGGCTGGACTTTTTTGGTTATTATAGCGCATATTGTGGCCTATAATTATTATATTTGTCATTTTCCTTGCCAAGGACCGTTGTTTTTCTTGCAATTGATACCCCAGGTCCTTGTTTACCTAGCGGGTTCCCTTGTTCTTTAAAATAATAATTTTGCTTTATATGCAAGTATGGAAAGCATCCTCGGAGTGCTTGTCTCTGAGATATGACCTTTGTGCTGCTTGCTATAGTTGTGTTGACATTGCAGCTTACTCATCAACATGTCAGCCTCACTGATTTATTCACTATAACATTTTTCCTTTTAAGGGAAGTGCTCGTGGATCTGACAGCTAATTTCTATTGCCAAATTCCCCAATGTCAAAATGAGCCCACTGTCATCTGGGAGGTGTCCTGACTCTTTAGTTAAGGAATAATTCCTGTAGTTATATTTTAGGGGGTGTATAAGTAGTGGGGTTTGTGCACAATCAAGACAGAACACCTATTAGCACTTCATAGGTGGAGCAACCTGTCGGGTGGTTACTCTCCACTGATCAACCAAACTTCAAGAGATATTTGTAGAAAAGACAGGCAATGCCAATTATGATTCGGTTGTTGGATTTATTGTCCTGATATCCAGAGGTCATATGTATTGTTCTATGTTTATTTGAAACCAAGTGATAAAAATAAAAGAACATCCGACACGTGTTTCGCCCACATGAGTGGCACACCAATGGCTTTTTCAAGATATAATATAATTTCCAATCATGGTCCTTGTGAAAGATCTCGTAAGGCACGAAAAAAAGTCTCTGCGGCCAGCCTAGCAGAGACTTTTTTTTCCGTGCCCTATGAGAACTTTCACAAAGATACACGATTGGAACTTTCACATCTGTCTGTCTGTCTTCAAAAGCCCTTGATGTGCATTTATACACAATAAAAAGACCAAATTGGCTCAAAGATGGGCCACTTTAGAACATCTAGATGGTTAAATGGATGGCGACATGTGTGCCAACGAGAGAACTACAAAAGAATAAAGATCTGAAATAAACAGCATAGCACCAACTAAATCCATGTGTTGACATTTAGCTCATCCATAACAAGAGATTGGCATAGAGATTGTGGGGACTGATGTGATGTTGGTACACCAGTTGCAATTAATGCAGGTAGAAACAAAAATGGGGGGAAGTGGACGGGAATCTAAAGTTGTTGCCAGAAAATCTACTAATGATACAGCAGTTGGTAACATACATGTTTTTGATGTTTATTAACATGCAAGGAAACGGAAATGCTAAAAAGCACTAGATGTGTCCTAGAGTAAACCTAAGCGAAATAGATTTTGAACAGTCTGCTGATATTGATACAAGTTAGAGACTATAGAAAAGTAGCTTCACTCATTAACATCTGATAGTTGGATTGCTCACAAAATGGGGGAGGTTTGGAGGTGTGACTTTGGGAACTGGTGAGTAATCAGGGCCCCTTCCCCGTTTACCACCTGGAGGACTTCGACCCTTGCTTTTAATGTGAGCAGAAGGGTCCCGCACAGTAGATTAGGTAATTATTTGACCCTGTTGCAACATGCATTGGGATGGTGGGCAGTTTAAGGCTCATGGTGTGATTTTCGAAGTTGTAACAATATTGAATGGAGACTAGGTGTTACTGTAGCTCCACAATATACTGGAGAGGGGAGACCCATATATATACATTACACAAAAATCCATGTTGCAATATGCCTCAAATGTATGTCTTGCAACCTAAATACACAGCATAACAGGATAAATAGAGTAGATGTTCAGCTCATCAAATCAGGAAGCCAAACTAGTATACCTTCAAGAAAAGCCTCCTATCGGAAATTTACAGTGTGATATGCTGTGGAAGATCTAGACTGTTCTGCCATTTAGGTTGCACACCTGGATCCCAAGGAGTGGCACTACTGATACACAACTCCAATGCATTTCATGTAGGAAATCATGAAGGAATTCAAATGGAGGGAAGGGAGGTCGATATGCTGCTGTCTTGGGAAACATAGGAGGGTAAACAGCTGCTACTGATCAGTTTCTATGTGCCATTAAGCAATCCTCTGTGTTAATGTCTTTAGGTACAATCTTGTTGGAGCTCCGTCAGGCTCTGCTGATAATGGGTGGGGATTATAGATGGATGGATGAGTGCCAAGTCCAATACATGTGTGGCTTTCTTTATGCATGGACTTATGATATATATGATAGGGCTTGTGTGACACCGAAAAGCTTACTTGTTCTTTCTAGGAGAACATAGCACATACTCGAGGCTAGATTAATTCTTCAATATAGACACACATATCCCAAGATCAATCATATCTAGCATGGAGAATCTCTGATCACAGTGCCACTGGCGATTCCTACATATCCTAGTTGAAAGAAGTGGAAGTGGATTGGTAGATGGATGCTTGGCAGCGCCGATTTAGGGAGACAGAAACAGTACTTTTGCTTGCTACAGGCAATTCCCCTGTTTTGCACTGACAAATCTTTAAAAGAGCCTGTTAGAAGGAGTAATAGCACTTCTTAATATTTAAAAATACTATGAAACCACATAATGAGGTCATATAAATATGAGGGACTTTGCTCTGCAAGATGGGCCAGCCTTCAGAAGTAATAGGAAAACATGTTCTGCATGTGTTGTAAAGAGACCAGCACTTTAAATGCTGCCAGACATTCTGATGTTGGAGTAGTGGGGTCCTCTGATATCACCGTAACCACCCTTCTGCAATTTGTGATGTCAGAATGAACATTGTACGCATAAAGATCTGAAATTTCAATTTACATAACTTTACTTCCTTTTCTATTCAATGTGCTGGTGGGCTACCGAAATAGTTCACATGTTCATTCATGAAGCTGTTTGCTGTTAACAAACAAGCATTTGCAAATCCAATGCAAGCGCTATTGGCTTTGTCAGTGTCTTTTAACCATGTTGTATAGCCCCATCAAAGCTCTTTTTCCCCACGACTCCTAACCATGCTACTATACAACATGGCTAAAAGACATTGACAAAGCCATTATCTCTTGCATTCCCGAGACTTATTGGATTTGTCAATGCTTGTTTTTCTTATTGCGACTTCCAGCAGGGAACAGGTGAGTTCCTTTCAGGTGAGCAGTGTTTGCTTGTGGCATTAATGTGCTGTGTTTGATAACCTGCATATCACCCTGTACAGGCTCTTGGGCACCTGGGCACTGCAGCAACTAACAACCATTACAGCTTCACAGTAGTAGGTTACTTGATAGCCAGACGCAACGATATAGTAAAGGAAGAAAAATGCTACAGAGGCTACGAGTGATACATCTGGATGGATTGAGGTTCACCTGCTTCCACTCACTCGCCTGCTTCAGAAGATTTTAAAGAGGATCCCCTCTGAGTCTAGGAAAACGATCACCCCTGCCCTCAACAGCAACAGACTCAACTATGGCAATGCATTTTATGCCAGCACCACCCAAAAACTCCCTAAATAAACTGCAGATCATCCAGAACACTTCCAGACTCGTCCTGAACAACCCCCGCCACAGCCACATCACCTGTCACCTGAGAGACCTCTACTGGCTCCCCGATCAACAAAAGGATTACCTTCAAGCTCCTCGTGCATGCCTACAAATCCCTCCAGAACACAGGACCAGCATACCTCAACCACAGCATCTCCTTCCACACATCCACAACACCTCTCACCTCCGCCCAACTGGCCCTTGCCACTGTCTCACGGATCCGCAAGACCTTAGCTGGCAGAAGATCCTTCTACCTTGTGGCGAAGACCTGGAACTCCCTGCCTCTTCATCTCAGGCAATCACCGTCACTGCCTCAATTCAGGAAGAACGGTAAGACATGGCTCTTCAGCTGAACCACAGATTCCCCCTCCCCACTTTAGCGCCTTGAGAACCTAGCGGGTGAGTAGTTGTGCTTTAAAAGAAACCTGATTGATTGATAAGTAAGGGAAGGAGAGAGGGAAAAAGAGAGGCTGCCTGCTACATCAGAGCTCTCCATCTAAGAGGTCCACCATAACCCTAGCACACAGTTCCTGTATCTGCAGTGTTTGCACTCGGGGTGTTTGGGCAGGGCTTCTCTCTGCTGACGAGGTGCCTTTGTTCTTAAATTTAGCATCTTGCTTTATGATGTGACTTTATATAGCACACTATACAGGTCAAAGTGTCTCTAGACACTGCAGCAGGTAAGCACAGCAATTTCACAGTAATAACCGTAGTGCCTTCCAGATACTTAGACAGACACAACTGTTAAGTAAAGGAAGACTTATTAATATGAAACAAAAAAGCCAAACACGAACGGTGGGGGGGGGTTAGAAGTGGGTGTGTTGGTAAAGAAAGAGCAGATAGGGGGATGGAGTGAGACGGAAAAGAAGCAACAGGGGTGGAGTGGGTGGGAGGAGAAAAGAAGCAACAGTAATGGGGGCAGGTGGGAAGGGAAAGGAGCGACTGAAAACTCAAGTGCTCAAATGGAGTGCTTAAACACAAGTAAAAAAGAAGTTCCGAAAACAGGAGCAGTGTATGGATGCAAGTACTTGGTCCATGCTCTAGGGGAGGTCCAAATACGAGAAGAGGCATGACGCATGCATGCCATGGCAAACTGATATGAGAGCGACGTTGCAGCTAACAAACGTTAAGCCCTTTGGGGCAGGCTCTAGCCACTAACGGTAAACAAAATGTCTCGAAGAGACAGAACATGCGCTCTCTAGCTAAGACCTAAAAACAGCATTTCATCAAGAAATGGAGGGACGGTCTCTGAAAAATAGCAGTGGACTTTGAAAACGATTATGATGTCACTGAACTCCTAGACAGTGTGATATAATTACATTTTTACAGGTATTTTATTTCATATATAATCAATGTCTGTGCTGTTAAAGGTGATCATATACAAGTATGGTATCCTCAAATAGGTTTTCTTGTGGTGGGGGTTGTTTGAAATGATGTTCCTCTCGGAGGTCGTCTGTGCTTGCTCAACTTATAAGAAAAGCTTTTAATCGGCTCTGCCAATTTATGGTGCATTGAACATCGGTTATGCATTCCAGGGCAGTGTTTCTGTGAGCATAAAAAGGGAAAATGGATTTCCCTTGGATGCCGCTAAACGCCTTTAAGGATTGAGGAGATGCGTCCAGCTTTTTCAGAGCATCGGTTGCCAATGACTGCCATCCACTGTATTGCTAGCCTAAGTTTTGCAAGCACTTTTAATTGCACATCTTTCCGAATAACATAATGTATAGTTGTGGTTCCAGAGCGTGCAATGAATATGTACCTAATCTCTTCCGGTTACTGCCTGTTATGAATGTGCAATTTTAGTGCGTAAACTGAAGAAATGTCACCAAACTTTTTTTTCCCCTCAAAAGCAAACTCTGAAAGGGAGTTCGGTTTTGAAGAAAAAAAAAATCTTCCATGGTGTGTATGGAGAGGAGGTAGGGAGGGCTGGGGTGACTATTGTTTTTTTTTTGTCCTCACCACTAGCCCTTTCCTAGAGATGATGGACAGAAACACTAGGACATTACTGTCCACCCTAAATAGGGCAGGCTTTGTAATGCTACCCCAGTACACTCAGGGAGAAAATTACAAAAAACAATTTGATGGACAGAATGTAGATCAATGTCTTACATTCACCCCAGTACAAGGATCTGGGCCTAAATCCATCGTTTTTTGCACTCCACACCACCCTGGGTCAGATAATGGCTTTATGCAAATCAGCTCTGACCCTGTGCCCCATGGGAACAGTCCAGTCCGAACTACAACAGCCATATCTTTCCCAGACCGGAATCAAGCATCCGAGGAGTCAAGCTAGCCGGGCTGATGAGAGGTGTTACCTCGAAACCGGTCCGGTACTCGGATGCTTGATTCCGTTCTGGGAAGGACATGGCTTTTGTAGTTCGGACTGGACTGTTCCCATGGGGCACAGGGTCAGAGCTGATTTGCATATCGCCATTGTCTAACCCAGGGTGGTGTGGAGTGCAAAAAAACCATGGATTTGGGCCCAGATCTTTGGACTGGGGTGAATGTGTGACATTGATCCACATTCTGTCCATCACCTGTTTTGTTTGCAATTGCCGCCATAAGTGCGCTGGGGATGCTCAGACGTGGGTCCCAGGCACTCCACACCACTGGAGTCAAGCTAGCCGGGCTGATGAGAGGTGTTACCTCGAAACTGGTCCGGTCCTCGGATGCTTGATTCCGTTCTGGGAAGTACATGGCTTTTGTAGTTCGGACTGGACTGTTCCCATGGGGCACAGGGTCAGGGCTGATTTGCATATCGCCATTGTCTAACCCAGGGTGGTGTGGAGTGCAAAAAAACAATGGATTTGGGCCCAGATCTTTGGACTGGGGTGAATGTGTGGCATTGATCCACATTCTGTCCATCACCTGTTTTGTTTGCAAACTTTAAATGATGGCCTAAATTTCTTAAATCCAAGGATCTCAAAGAGAGCCATTTATAGGCCGTAAGGCATCACATTCCTGACGTGCCCGTACCAATTTTCAGATGATGCAGTGTGACCCATTCAATAATTCTTTATCAAGTCTCATGTCATCCCCAATAACCCACAGAAAATTGTAACTGTGCAGCTAAACACTGACCTTCATATCTGGTATTTGAAAGCTGCCTTTTTCTTATTGATATTGTGGTGTGTACATTATCATTCTCCTTTTTTTGCCGAGATTAAATTAGTCAGTGTATTTCTCTAGATCTTAAAACTGTATTGTAAGTCTTGATTGTTCTCCAGATTGATATAAAATCACTACCAGTATCTCCACTGAACTCACCAGATCTCTCAGATGTACCAATGCATTATTTGCTGACAGTGACACAATATGGCTAGTCCCAATGACCACTATACTCTTTTATCGAAGTCTTGGCACTGTTGATTAGTGACAGTTTCAGTTGTCAGGATGACAATCATACCATATGATTCATTTTGACTCTGTAAATGTCTGTTTAGCAGAGACACACTTTTTACTAAATTGCAGTCAAATATTCCTTGCTTTTGTTGATGCATATATGTATTTCCTCCATATGTTCACAACCCTTGTTTATTAGGAACTTGGTATTCAGCAGGAGTATGCCCCTCTGTGCGAAGGCACGCCTAAGGCAAGCCTGTCTGCGCCTGGACGCCGCCAGACATCAGACATGCTGCTGGTTTGGATAGCGGTAAACCTGTCTACTCTGGTGACGACTTTCTTGCCATTAGAGAGGCAGTGAGCCCCTGCAGTTCCTCTCCTTGCAGCATACTGGATTGCCCATTCTGCTGTGGGAACTGTGGTTTCAACTCTTGCGCAAGTACCCCATCACCTCCCACTTCGCTTCCTTGTGCTGGATTGACTATTAAACTATTTAGCCTTACCTGTCGTTCCTCAGCCAAATATTTTCCTGATGTTTACGACTTGTTAATGGATGAGTCTCCCGATGTTCTCTTTTTGACGGAGACATGGTTGTCAGCTGACAAGGTGGCTGAGCCAGGTTTGCCCCCCCCCCTCCCTCTGGCTATAGTATTGTGACTCACAATAGAGAGGCTAGAGGGGGAGGTATTGCAGTTGTTTTAAAATCTCACTACACCTGCACTTTGGTTAAATAATCACTGGTGGGCTGCGAATGTGCGCGCTTTGGGATTTCTTTTAATGCTAATTTCACCATGTCCGGCCTACTGGTTTATCGTCAGCCAGGACCCTCGGAAGAGTTCAGGGCCGCATTAAGTGAGACAGTCAGTTTTCTAGCTATGAGATCTCCCATTTTCAGCGTTATTGGCGACCTGAACCTTGAAAATTCCCAGAAGCTGGTAATTTTTCCGCGGATCTAGCGGCTTGTCGGCTGCTTCAAATTTTTCATGGCCCTACCCACTCTGCTGGCCATTTGCTAGATTCAGTCTTTTCTAATCTTCCTCATCTTTTAGTCAATACCCCCATTCCTATGAGCTGGTCTGACCACTATTTGATCCCCATGACACATTCGGGGGTTGAACCCCTATGGAGGGTGGTCCACAACCTCTCTTTTAAATGCCACTGGGATAAATTGGACATCGATCACCTTCTTGCCATCCTTATGAGGAGCTCGCCCAGTCTGTCAGATGATCCAGACACTGCGTATAACACACTGTCGGATTGGATCCTCTGCTTGCTGGATGCACTTATTCCTGCAAAATGGTGTAACTGTCGCAACACTAATTCCAGTCCCTGGTATAATGACAAACTTGCCACCATGCTTGCAAGAGGGTGGAGCGGGCTTGGAGGCAGGATTATGATCCGATTCAAAGGGGTGCTATCAGGCAGCCATTAAAAAATACCACAGGGCTATTCAGTCCAAATGGGCAGCCTACTTTGCTAACCAGAATAGGAGCGGCAGGAACCCCATCAAGAGTATTTTCTCTATACTCAAAGATCTAAAATCAGCAGGTGTATCTGCAGCACCCTCGATATGTCGAATGAGCACTGTGAGGCTCTCACCACCTTTTTTGTCAATAAGGTGGAAAACATCTATGAAACCTTTCTTCAAGCCGCGACGTGCCCTGCCCCTCCACATGTCGATCTCGATCTACTTACACGCTGGCAACGTTCCCGCCGATCACCCAGGACGAGCTGCGTGCTCTATGCAGCAAAGTTAAATCGGGTTCTCCTACTGACCTTATGAAACCTGAACAGTTGATAAAACTGTTACCCGTGCTTCTTACACCACTGGGTCAGGTGATCAATATGTCTCTGTCTACTGCTATTGTTCCCAAGACTTGGAAGCAAGCTATGGTTATTACTTTTGTTAAAAAAAACAACCCTCAACGCAGCTAAACCTGAGAACTTTCAACTTCTCTCTCTCTTGCCTGGGGCCTCTAAGATCTCTGAGGCCTACATAAATTCTATCCTGAAAGGCTTTTTAGAGGAGAATAACATACTGGAGCCTTCTCAGAATGGCTTCTGGCCTGGCCACAGCACGGAGTTTGCTCTTTTAGCTGTGACGGAACATCTGAGGGCAGCATTGGATGTGGGGAACACTCCGGCACTGATCCTTCTGGATCTCAGTGCCGCATTTGTTACCGTTTCGAACCATATCCTGTTGCAAAGGTTGGAGGATACCGGAATTGTGGGCCCTGCACCGGATTGGTTTACCTCCTTTCTTACAAATAGGACCTTCCAGATAATATCCCCCCCCCCCCCTTTCACATCTACAGTCAATTCTATAAATTGAGGTGTGCCACAGGCCTCAGCCCTTAGCTCTACACGTTTTAATCTTTATGTGCAACCACTGGAAGCAGTGGCCAGAAGCAGAGGGCTTACAGTTGTCAAACGCAGATGATACAAAGCTGGTAGTGGCACTCTCCGATGACTCTGTGCGGGATGCCCAAAAGTTTTAAAGTGGCCTCGCTACTGAGTGGATGACGGCCTACTGTCTCCAGCTCAACTCCAGCAAGTCCAAGGTCTTGCTGGTAGGAAAAAATCCGGAGCTGTGGAGTGAGCGCTGGTGGCCTGCTGCCCTTGGTTGTGCGCCTGTCCATAAGCAGATGGTGAAAAACCTCGAAGTCTGGGTAGATCCGGCTTTAAGCTTTCAAATTCAAACCAAAAAAGTGCAGGGGCGTGCTTCGGCACATATGGGGTCTCAAACCACTGTTACGCTTTTTCGATCCGGCCATTAGACAGGTTATCGTTCAAGCCTCCGTCCTATAGAGACTGGATTATGCCAGCTCGCTCCACCTGGGAACTAACAAATCTGAGATTCTGAGATTGCAGAGGGTCCAGAATGCAATGGCCAGAATTCTTCCTGGCCTTCCTAGAATCTGTTCCACCACTAATGCTATTCGTCGGCAACACTGGTTGCCAGTGGCTTGATGTGTTGAGTTCAAGGCCCTTTGCATAACTTTTAGAATTCTTAATCTCTCTTCCCCTGGTATTTTGGCCAATCTGGTGTCATCTTATCTTCCCACTCGCCTGCTCCACTCGACTGGTCACCATCTGGTGATTGTTGCCCGGGCAAAGAGGGAGCAGGCTGGTAGGCGTTCCTCCGTGTTCTGGGATCTAAACTCTGGCTTTCACTGCCTCTTACCATCCGCAGTATTAACAACTACCTTGCTTTTCGTAAAGCCATCAAGACCCATCTCTTTCCTTCCCTGTAGGCCTTCCAATTATCAGCAGCCTCTTTCTGTTGCTTAGTGCCGGGACGCCTCATTCGCTTGGGCAGCTGTGCTCTCTACAAAACCTTATAACATAACATAACAGAATAGGTTGAATATAGCGTTTTCTACAGCATGTGAAACACCTTGTTAATCTTATCTTGTGTATTCTTTAAAATGCCCTCATCATTAGTACACAGTTATACAAGTAGTAGGTATGTTTCTCTTCCGTAACCAAGCCAACAACCTGCCCCACTAGTCCCTTTCCTGATAACGCATATGCCTAAATGTAGTATTCTGGAATATTTAATTCAGTAGATTTCTCGGAGTTTTTTTTTTTTAACCTCAATCCTCCTTTATTCTGCTTTATCAGCCTAGAAGGTGCACTCTCCCTGTCCAGCTTAGCCATTTCTATTTCATCAGTACGGATATGTGTTTCCAGTTAATTTATCGTAGATGTGATCAGTTAAACAGCACAACCACGATAACATCTTTATGTACTTTCCATTCTACCCCTCTAATGAAACCCGTTCACTCATTACTTTCAAAGTAATGTTACATTTCATCTCCCTTGTCATTAGTGAATATCTGGTCTTGTAGAACTGATGGATACAGTCACTATTTAGGGATCCTGGGTCTGTATTACCACAGTTATATTAAACCTGCAAGAGTGGACGATCAGTTAAAATCCTTTCTAAGTATTGCATTTCAGACACAAATTACATTCCCATTTTAGATAACATAACCACATCCTCTTTTGAAAAAGTATCATAAGCGGGTGTTCAGCTGGCCTCTGCGACACTCCTCTCAGGGCTCCACTAGGTCTGATTCAAACATGAGATACTTCACTGCTTTTGCCAGTCTATTTTTGTGGCTTGAACATGGGGGTATCCTTTCTAGCGCGCTATTCAGTACACAATGAAATTGATCCATTTAGAATGAATATAGCAGGGATCAAATATTGTGCTCTGAGGAGCCTCCGATTTATGAAAATTTCAAGATAGTCCATATTGGAAATTTAGACTCTTAACAATAATTGACTCTTTCGTTGATCATTCCATACAATAGGAGGCATCTTCCTTCAACATCAGGTATCGTTTTGTTTCAAAATACAGCAGGTAAGACAACCGGGGCTACTCGGATCCCAACTCATTTAGAATGTGGTCTAGAGCCTGCATGGTTTAAAGGGTCAATCACTTCTAGTGCAGATTATCCGCTTTTTCGGTTACACGGTTTGCCTCTTGGAGACAGGCTGTTTGTACACTGTGTCGGCAGAGATATTCACTGTAAGTATTTAACCTAAATATCAGGTCTCCTGATGTTCCATGTTAACATTAGTAATGTGTCAGTGGTGGCTGGTGACATTTGAAAGTGATGGGGCGTAAAATGATTGTCATACTGCACCACAGCGATCGAGCGTAGCGAGCGAGCCCGAACAACTTAAGGGTCCGATATAATAGGTGCAACTTCGCGCAGGCCTCTTATACATGTGGTACAATACCATAACATATGCAGTGCAGCGCAATAACACACAAGATGCTTGTACAGTGCAACACAAATCATCTATAATATAATCTAGCATATACAATGCAGCTACAAATAGTTGTCTGCAGCGAGAACAGAAAAGGTATTAGCCAATCACACGGCTGTATGTGTGACAGGAAGAAGATGTGGCAAAAGTATTTCAAATTATTAAATGCTTCTATTTAAAAACTAATAAACTATTCCTCGTGAATGTATATCAATATTGGCTTGCATGATGCTAATGAACATGCACATAACGGAGGATAAGCGCAGACTGGGTGAGGTCCTTCAAAATACCGGATGGGGTTGGGGTTAAAACGGCGCTTACTCCCAGTGACTCACCATTGCACCACAGACCGGTGCCCTGCGGGCTGCGGTAGCCCCTGTGAGCGCACATGGTACTCAGCGCCATTGTTCTGCTGCAGGAGCTCGCATTCTTAAAGCAGCGGCCGGGCGTATTCAAAAGGTGACTGAGGGTGCACACGTGCGTCCCAGCTCTCTGTTCTGTGTGGCCTACAAGGCCAGGAGGCTGGAGCAGAAGTAATTCTCACAGCATGCGACGCACGTGCACTGTCAAAGCTGTTTGTCTGTGTGGGGCTGATCACACCTTCATTAGTGACAGGACGTTACCGGTGCAAGGCTGCAACGGTCAATCAGAGGCAGCACAGTCGACTCTTTAGGAAACATGTTTTGTATACTTGTAACTTCTAATAATAACAATCAACACAAGATCAATATTACTTATAATTTGAAATATAAACCTGCAGAATTATGAAAGTACCTCATACAATCTTGTGTCTGCAATGGCAGCCCTCGACATTTTGGATAGGTGCAGCAATTAAACTTGGATTCCTGCAGCACTGTGCACGTCATCGGGAAGGCGTCAGGCAGCCTCCCTCCCCTCCACCACCGCGTTGTTGATTGGTGCGGCTGCTGCCCCACCTGCGTCATTTTCGCTCTGTATGCTGCAGCATACAGAGAGAACAGGGAGAGTGGGCGGAGTTGCTCGAGGGCAGAGGGGAGCGGCTTTCCCACTGTTGTTAATACTGTCTGTTTGGGTGGCCTCAGGCTGCCCAAACAGTCATTATGAACAACAGTGGGAAAGCCACTCCCCCCTGCCCTCGAGCAACTCCGCCCATCCCCAACTAGGAACTTCTGCTTTCTCGCCGAGCGAGAAGGTGAAAACAAATGGTAGTTATTGCTGTAATAACTACCATTTGTTTCTGCTTTCTCGCACGGTGAGAAAGCAGGGGGGCGGCACCTAAACACCCCCATAGAGGAGCCGCCACTGTAATGTGTCATTCCTGACCGGGACATATTTACCCAGCTTCCCATTCCCACCTTTTGGTTTGGTCTCTTCAATAACTCATCCTTCTTGAAGTAGGCATCTTAATCTTATAACATGTTGAATCTGGAACCTTAGCAATGGGGGCTCAAGTATCCATGTCCAAATTATGTATGCCGTAGCCAGGCATGGGTCCCATGCCATACATAGGCTCAAGTAGATTCTGCCATGTCATAGTACAAAATATATTGGATAAAACTATAAATAAACATAAACATAACTGTTTAGTCCTGTTGTGCTTCAGCAGCCCCTGTCCTTTAAAAATCAAAGACCTGTCTGGCTGTAGGACCTGATGTAGCTCCTACCACTCAGTTCAGGTTCAAGGGATTTACATGGGGAGGTACAGCCACAGGCCTTCACTAATTTTTATCACTCAATGGTAACCCTCTAGGTCTACACCATTGCCCTCCAGCCTTTGTTCTTTCAGGTTGCAATATTACTATTCTTCATCAATAGTTTAAGATAGTGTGTTTCCTTTCTTTTTCAAAGGCTCAGTTTCCCATTCAAAATCTTCCAACTTTATATAGGGCATCTCTGCTTAGTGTCTTTCGCCACCCTCTCTGTTTGATGGTCTCCAACATAAGGGATTCATTTCCCTTTGTTATACAAATCCAATATTTCTTGTCCCAGGCCTGTTTTGCCAACATAAAAACAGTGAGTGCTCTGCTTGCATGAACGAATTTAAGTTTGTCTGGGAAGAACATTAAGTACTTAAAATTCTTTTTCCTGGCAACTTCAATTTTCCTCAATTGTTCTGTATGAACTTCCTGGGACCGGTTTCTAGTAATACATTCCAGAAGTTATCGGGCACGTGTGAAAAGGTTTTGTTGACTTCATCCAGTGGCTATGGCTCTCCATAATTTAGAGTAAAGGTTATTTCTGAGCAAGTCTGTCCATGCATCTGTCAGTTTCTCAGTGTTCATCATAAGTTATTACATCTGAAGCTCTGTTTAATATCCCCTCTGGAACTTAGACCACTTCCATTCTGCTCTTCCAATGTATCCAGCACCTAAACAGTTTTACAATTGAACTTGTGAAGGAGTACAATTTCAGTCACTGTGCTGAGTTTGTGTTGTGAGAGCTCCTAAGCTTGATTCTACACTTTTTCCAACATTAAATCTTTCAAAGATTCACATGTTTGAATCATTCCCCGTCAGGTGAGCATCTTATGCTAAACGTACAATAGCTGTATGAAATCATAACGCGTGTGAGAGGTCTTAAACTAGTGTCACCTAGTGTCTCCTCCTCATTGAAAAGCAGAAGTTCATCAAAAAAGATGAGGGTGCCCTGAATTTCACCCTTTTCAGAGATCCTCTCTCCCAAGATTTCTACTGCTCGTCATGTTGAAAGGGAGTCCTAGAGCCTTGCTCTTTCTTAAGACAAACTGGTCTTACTTTGCTCTTAAATCTTTCTCCAAGCCTGCAGTCATTTGTGTTCGTAGAGTCTTCAGTCAATACACATGAATTATGTAAGAAAAAATATATTTGGACATAGAAGGATCTTGGGGGGGAAAAAAAAGACTTTTCAAAGCCCTCTGAGAAATTTGGATAAAAGAGTAGGTATTCTGATGAACCTCACAGGCGTTGTGTATTTTTCCTTTACCCAGATTACAAATCGAAAGGCTGAAAGACCTTCAAAAACGTATGTTCCAAAACCCTCAATGATCATGAGGGGCCTGGTATTCAGTCTTACACGCTCTCGCTGGAGTATTCCCCAGGTGTGCGTCCGTGGCCTGACAGTGAGTAAAAGTGTGGCTCCTACAGTCGAGGCTGTAGGTCTCCAGGATTCTCCTCTGGTCATGCAGTAAGTATTTTTCGGAGTACGGTGACAGGTCTCGGGTGCTTCTGGATTTAGGTAGTTGAATCGTTGCCCTTCTTCCATGAGTCACAAAGCGCTTCGTTTTCCTGGCTGCCTGCTATCATCGGGACCCTGAACAGACTTCCAACTCATGGTCAGTTGTCAGGCAAGGATCAAGGCCATATCCAGAAACCTGACTGGCCGCCAAATGTTCATGGAGGTTTAGCAAGCACAGTGAGGGACCAAGAGGGAAGTCTCTATACGTGGTCCCCTGCACTACCTAGAGGACTGTTGTTCAATAGGGTGTTCAAAGCAAACAAGAGCCGATGATGTGGAAACAATCCAAATCTTCAACAGCGCAGCGGTGGCGTTCCGAGGTCACAGTCGGGAAAATTGAATGGATACGGCAGGGGGTCAAAGAGGCTCGATCTGAGTACAAGAAGTGAATACATTTGAAGCAGGCATTACTTGATACCCTAAAACTAGTTTCTAGCATCTTCCTCCAAGAGGAATCCGAGAGAGGCATCCTAAAGTCAGTCTCCCAGCGTAACCGGAGGGTCGTGAGTGTCTGCTGTGCCTGCTCCAACAAAGTCCTATAAAGCAACATGATCTCCTTCATTCACCCACGCTATGAAAGAGATTTTGCAAATAGTCATATTTTGTAGGTTTTGTGACTCTTGCATCCCACCACTCCTGTATCTTGCGTATCAGGGCACCATGAAGCAGGAAATGGCCTGCAGGGATATCATAAGACTCCCGGAGATCTGAAAATGGACACAATTCTCCCCTACAAAAAGTTCACTGAGAACGTCAATCCCCGCAGCCGGCCACTCGCATAGACCTGGCAAGACCCCCAGGCGACTCCAACGCCTAATCGCCAAAAGAGGAAGCTCGCAGGAGTATGAGGTTGGTATACAAGACTGCTGTAAGGTACGGGCCCAAACATAGCACGCAGTCCTAATCAGGAGATTCGAGGTTCGTACTCTGAAAGCAGGTGTTGGTCTCAGTAGAAAACCTAGTAGGCAATCCTTGGTAGGAGACCACACTCTGCTGTCCCCACGCATTTCAGAGAAAGGCCGCCAGCATGCCACTTAATGCAGCTGGGCCGCAAAGTAGTTTAATTCTAAGTCTGGAGCAGCTAGCCCCTCTCAGCCACGGGTAAACGCAACTTCCTGAGCGCAACCTGACGACGTGAAGTGCCCCAAAAAAGCCAGAGCAGCAGACCATCTAGCTTCCGAAAGAATATTTTGAGCAATTGCAACAGAAGTGCTGCAAACTGATAAAGTAGGCTCGTAGTATGATTATTTTGGATATGGCCATCGGCGCTTGACCGACGGAGGCAATGTGGTCCAGAAGGCAACGGTGCGACACAGCCCAGTCAACACACGCCGGAAGTTTCCCTCATACAGCAAGTCCGGGGAGCAGTAAACAGACACTTCAAGGTACCACACTGTATCTCGCTCTCACCGCAATGTCTTGAACAAGAGGATAGGACCTTGATCAGGGGCATCACAATTCAGGGGATAGATGCATGACTTGCCCCAGTTAACCAACCATAAGGCCCGAAAGAGCCCGAAGTCCAATAATGCCACTGCTGCCCCCATGAGGTCGGTGTCCCTCCCCCAAGATACAGTAACATGTCATCCGCATACAGAGAGAGCTATGTGCAGTTAGAGACAATGAAAACAGATGCATTCCTATATGAATTTTGGGAAATGTCAAAACAGGCAACAGTAATTCCAAGGCTTGACAAAAAGTATAATTTGTCTAACAACCTCAAGGCAGGCTCGCTGGTAATTGAGGCAGCCCAGATGTCAAGAAACCCAGCTACTCCCTGCATAGCTTCTCCACACACAGATGGTCAGAGAATGGATGCCTTGGGAAAGAGGGTATATTTAAAGGCAGCCAAATCGATCAGAATGTAATCTTAGGGAAATTCATTCGACAGATGTAGCCTGATATCAATCTTTACTTTTATATCTTGCTAGAAGACATAAAACAGGAAGCCAAGACAGAGAGAACTTTAGCAGCTACCATTGACTGCAATGGATGGTGGTAAATCTTGAATTACACCAGCTCGCTGGCTGCTGTATTGTGTAGGCAAGACTTACTCAGAGCGACTTGCTTCAGCCCTGAAGTTGAAAATCGAATATTGGATATATCCTTTGATGTACAGTTGTTATTTGGAAAACATGTTGATGTACTTAGCCAGACACATCTTGGTGCCTCACAGCAATAACTTTCCCAGCCCTTTCAAAGTACTAGGGAAAGGAGACAGACATATTGCTAAGCATACCAGAATTATCTTAACTAACCTTATCAACCAGAGCTTTTATAATACAATAAGTAGTAGCAGCAGTCTAATACAAACCCCAGCCCAGAGTTAGAGGTGTAAGTCATTCGAAGGAGATGGGACGTCTTCACTGACTTCTCCCTCCGCCACAGTACCAGTTGAATCGATTGGTGGAAGGATATCCGCCTTTAGTTCGATGGCACCATAGGTAGAAGGAACTCTGCCTTTAGTTTGGACACACTGAGGTTTGTCCAGTGTCCTCCATGAATGCTTTTGCCCTAGCTGAAATTCAACCTTATGCATTTGCTAAAGGCAGAAACCTTATCATAGAATGGAGAGGAGGGATTGGCCTTGTTCAGAAAAGCTATCAGAAGGCAGGCTTCTATGCCCAAGGTTTTCAAATCAAAAAGAAAAGTCTGGCGAAAGGAGACCTGTTCGGTCCACTTCTTGAGAAAAACAGTGTTCTTCATGGTTCTCCCTTAGGATTTATTACAACTACTGAAGTAAAAAGAATTTTTGGCTTCTTTATATCTCCAACACCTTTCGACATACTCCTTCACTACACCAGAACTTTCTAAGTTTTAAGAAAGCCAGTTGCCAATTTTTATTCAAGTTCTCCCTTTTGGTCTCAACGGCAGTCAGAAAATATTCCACCAGTAACTGCGCATCTTTGATTTTTGGGACATCTAGAATACCAGTACCACAATGATTGGTTGGGCAAGGACGCTTCTACTAATGCCACAAAAAAGTCAGTGACAGCAGGGCTGGAATGGGAACCATAAGCTGCCATGAAGAAAAATCCTTAAACCAGCCTTGCGCTCCTAATCTCTTCGCACTCTCATCCTCTCTATTTCCATCCATCCAATCTCTTTCTCCTTCCTTACTCCTTTTCTGATCACTTTCCCTCTACCCACTCTATCTCTCAAAGCCTCCCTGTTCCTGCTGGGGTGGAGGTGAGGGGAGGGGAGGGGAAAACGATAGAGGCACAAGCAGGGGTCCTGGACTTTCAAAACCGTTCTCCAGTGGCTACAGCCTACCAGGAAATGCCTTATGGATTAAAAATCCAGTTCTGTGCTCAGTGGCAGCCTGTACCCATTTATTCAGGAGGCTGCGTCTAGCTCTTAACCAAGAAAAATCCTCAGTTTGTCAGAAACACACTATCCATTTCTTAGGTGCGAGCCCATACACTAAAGAATAGAGGGTGTACCCTGTGAGAAGTTGGCCTGGTATATGATGTTCACTATTCTAGTGAGCACCTTGCACCAGTCCAAACAACCCTTATGGTGATGGTTGTAAAGTCAACCTTATAGACCAGCTATCCTAGTGGTAGCATGGACAAAGCAGTCTTAGGCTAAACTCAAGAGGGCATGTGAAGCCAGCTGTTTTACCATATGTAACCACTTTAATACCAAATGAAAGGACACCACACAGGATATATATAAAATATATATGTATTTATTTCTAAACAATCCCTCTGAACTCTTTGAGGTCAGAGGCACAAGCACATAACAAGATACTTAATTAAAATACAATATGTTGCACAAAATACAGTAGGGCCCTAGGGGCACGCTAAACCATATTGTAAAATAGTGGTATAAGTACCACTGCTCGGAAAATGAATAGGCCTAGAGCCTAGGGAATCGCTGGGGCTACGCTGTACTACCAAGGGATAGGAAGCCGGAGGCCCACGGGAGGCGTGTGCAGAGTCTTTACTCACACGCAAGTTACCATAGAGTTTGTATGGGAATGAAAGAGTTAGAAACTAGTTCTTTTAGGGCACTTCTAACTGGACTCGATGAAAGTTACTGGAAACCTAGACACTAGGATAGTCAATACCCACAGGAGCACCTGAGTACTCACGTTACCTTACCCACAGGAAGCGGGTGCATAGGTGTCAAAGTGTGTCAGGTTTCGTCGCTGAATCCTATGGAGCCCTGAAGAAAGATGCTGCAGGTGACCAGGAGAGAAGTGTCCGGTTGGATCCAAGGGCGGATCGAGGATGAAGAGTACCTGAAAGCAGAGGGGACAGAGTCTGGGTCACTAGCCAGTGACCAGGAAGGAACCAGGCGATGTCGCTAAGCAATCAGGTGATGTCGTGAAGCTTGTCTCTGCAGCCACGTGGACCAGGAGGCGTCGACGACGACCAGGAGTCAGGCACGGACTGTCCCTCGAAGGCTCTCGCTGTCGGCGGTGTCGGCTTCCGGATTGGAGTCAACAAGCCTTGGCAAAGGCAACCCACGCAGGAATCTAAGTTGGCTTCTTATTCAGACCAGCAATTTCTGATGGGCTGCTTCTTTTCAGGGAAGACGGGGCCAGTCTGAAGCAACCAGACCAGCGGTGTAAATTCAAGGTTTTGTCGTCAAGATGGCCACTAGCCAACCGGCAAGTGACCGGACAGACGCGTTGAGCAGGAAAATGCAGAAGGGCCCTACGCAGAACTCGTGGAGTGTGCAGGGCTGATCTTCAGTGCAGATGATGCTCGGGGCTGGGGCTTCTCAATCCCCAATGCACAGCTTCGAGGATGCCTCTGAAGCTGCACGGTAAGCAAGTCACTGACTTTTCAAGATAGCCGGTCCCACGTCTCACGTCGCCTCCACGGGTCTTAGCTTTGCTGGGACTGTGGATTGGGCTGAAGGAAGTCTGGAAGTCCGGTTCTTGTCAGGCTTTGTGCTCGGGCTCCGGCAAAAGCGTCGACAACGCAAGCCGTTGATCGCTGGATGGTGCCTGCTTGTGCAGGGTGGTCACTCCTTGACCACAAGGGAGATTCTTCATTCTTCTATCTTCTAAAAGGGTGGAATGCTACCCCCGTCGCCAGAACTGGCGAGGGGGTAGTATTCCAAAGCGTATGACACCTTTCACAACATGTTTTGATAAAGCCAAACCTGAGTTAGCATTTCACCACAAGGTTCATAATGCACTTAAGAGTATATGGTATGACTATATCCTAGAACAGCTATAAGGACATGGTTCCGAAAGCTGCAGACAGGCTCAGCTCATGCTAGAGCCTCATCTCACATAAAACCAAGCTCTCTGCCTCTAGGATCGTTAAGGCCTGCCATAGAAGTGACTTATAGGTGTATATGTGTCTAGATATAAGGTTAGATATAGGAATACTATATCTAAACAAGGGGTGATTACACGACCTTGCCCCAGCTGAGTAATCAGCCAGTTGTGTCAGTTTGGATGGCCAGCCAGGGGTGGCAAAAGATATGCTGCAGCCCCTGGTAGGTCTTGGATGCACCTATGCCCTGGGTACCTATAGTACACTGTACAGGGGCTCATAAGGTGACCCAATATCCAATTGGAGATGTACCTAAAGTACATGGAGTTCATTTTACAGAGAGAGCAGATAGCCTGGGACCCTGATTAGCAGGATCCCAGGCCAACTAAGTCAAAAACCAGCTAAACACTAGGCAAAAAATCTGGGGTAACCATAGTCAGGTATCCACCTTCCTGCACATACCCCCTCGCAGAAAAGACAAACTAATCTAGCTGCATTAGTGAGCCAAATCCAAAACCAACCAATTATCGATGTGCACCTTCCGCAGCAGCTGCTGTGCATGATGTTGTCCTTTATCTCATTCCCTTTTGCCAGCGAACCCTACAACCAATACAGGAAGAACTAGACACGAAATGTGCACAAATATCAGGCTCCTTTGACATCCATGTTCAGGTTACACTGAAAATAAATAGAAAATACTCTTTTCTGGTGGATTTCTGCAAAGAACAGCGGTGTGGGTCTTCATTCCTCTACCTCATATTAAAGTAGGGTTAAGCAATGGGAGCCTATCTTAAGGAGCTAATAGCCAGAAGGCTGTTGTGTACTCTGGAGGTAAACCAACACAGCAACGTGCTGCAACCCAGGTCTATCAAAAGAGATGAAAACGTACTTCTAGTAAATCGCTTGGTCTGGGCAACCGGACGTTGATGTTTTACTTCAAGAAGTAGGCCAGCATTAGTCTCAAACATATTAGTCCATATGACACCAGATTTGTTTTTATGGAAAAATATCATGGCAGAACAGGTAACAACCAAGCAGATTACTACAGTTGCACAACTCAGGTTTGCCATGAATAGGAAATCAACAACACCTTTTGAGGCAAGTGTTCAGTGCATGGGAGAAGCCAATGCTGGACCTGCTTCGATATTACCAAACAAGAAATGCCACTTCTGCTCAAGCATGTATCTACAAGTAGGATTGTGGGGGAATGCCTTTTGATTGTATGATCAAGGACTTGTGCACATACTTCTCCTTTCCCGCTAATTCCATGACTAATCTTGAAGCTGCATTTAGAACCATGCCATATGATCCTAATCACTCTGACTTGGTGTAGATAATACTAGTTAACGACCTGCCTAATCTAGAAGAAATTCCACTGGGTTCGCAGATGAACCTCCTCTTCAGAAGCTAAGGGCAAATTATTCATCATTACTGTGATCCGTAATTTTGATTGGCTTGTTTTCTGGATTCAATGAATTCTTTCTTGAAGACATTCATGCAGACTGTAAAGAAACTCTTGTGTATGTCATGGTGCTATCCACTAACATAACAAGACAGATAAGTGCAAGAGATTCGGCATTTGCTTTACCTAATGAAATTGGCTCGTACTCCTTTCAGGCACATAATCAAAGTTCGCCTCGTAGCCATTCCAAGGAACCTCCGTTCTCTGACACGTCCTTCTTTATCATCTCACAGGATGCTCCAGGAATTTGTAAAGGGTCTTTTCCGAGCCTTTCCTTTGTCAAGGAATCCCCTAATAAATCCAGAACACAATACGGTGTTATCACAACTAATGAATACATTTAAACCTGGAAAACCGTGCTATTACTGGCTCTACCCTCATCAAGGAGGGTAAGTGAAATACAGGAATTTACAATAAAAATACCCTTTTTGCAATTCACAAACAAAAAGGTCACACTCTGCACAATCCCTTAGTTCATACCGAAAATTCCTACTGACTTCCACCTCAATGAAATGATAGTACTCGAAGATTTCCCCAAGCATTGTTTAGTTGCAGCAGAGAAAGCTTTGCACACTTTCAATCTGCACAAATGCCTAAAATTACATCTGGACAGGAGAAGAGAGTTCTTAATTTCTGATCCATTACTATTAGTATTCTCTTACCACGGCAGAATAATCCATTGTAAAGCAAGGAATCTCAAGATGGGTAGAAGCTGCTGTCGGCTACTGCCACAGAAAAGTGGGAAAATCAAAGCACATTTCACAAGACTTGGGCATCTTCAGTGGCTCGCTACTCTTGGGTGTCCATTATGGATATCCGCTGCACAGCTACATAGAGAAATCGATGCACCGTCACTCAGCACTGCTGCTTGGATACATTTGCAGACAGATGGAATGGTGGGACAAGCAGCAGATTGTAATCTTTCCACATATGGTGGGCATTCCTATTCAGATCCTTTTTCTCCAATATTGATGTACTAAGTCAGTGATTCCTAAACCTTTTAGAACCTCAAGCCAATTTTTAGAATGACAAACATTTGCGGTATACCCAACTATAATTGACATACAGCAGGTAATTTTTTTAATGTAACTAAATCGTTGTGTGGTACTGCACTATCATTACAGATAGCACATTTTCTAGCAAAATGGACACCAGTTGTATACGGACATACAGTTTTTACTGATCAAACTATATTGCACGCAAATGATAATCCGTTGAATTTGGGTTTCAGTTATAATTTATCATTTGGGCATCACCACGTAAAGTGTCTTTCTGTATGTTTTGATGCTATTTACATATTTGTTTCCAAATTACAAAACAATTGTGCTTTATTTTTGCTTTCCTAACTGTTGAATGTTTTCAGTTCGTTTATAGATATTTACATTTTGCTGTGTTAAAAAAAATTATATCTTACATACTTTCCTTTAACATGGCTTACCCTAGCAGGATTGTCACACAATTCACTTTTCTTTCTCTGCAACGTAAGAGGAGATTATAAACACCAATCCCCTTGTTAAAAAAATGTAATAATAAGCAGCAATTAATCAGAAAACCTAGTGTGATGTTTGATCTCCATCTTTGAAGCGCAGCCAATGTGTCAAGATAAATACAGAATTTAATGGCATCTTAATTATTCTTTGGGCTCTTGCAACCCACCAAAAATTGATCGTTAGGTCGCGACCCACAATTTGGGAAACAGTGTACTAAGGTATACTAAGTTGTACTGACTGCTTTTGGTTCAAACATTCTAATCTATGGAAGGTTCAATGCTATCGAAGAAAACGTTACTTGTCTGTAATTTGCAGCCCTTCAGTGTAAGTAGGTTTCATAGATTTGCATGCGGCTGTCCCTACTCCCCGAAAAGAAGCGCACCTCCAGTTACTTACTCTTTCCACACTCATTCTGGAAAAAGAGGACCCCTGGGAGTGGTGGAATTGGGGGTACTTTTACCCCTTTGGCTGCCTTTTGGCTTTCGCAAGTGAGATGAGTGTGCTATTCGAACATCACAAGTTTAAGGTCTTCCAGGCTTGTTATGATTTTATACTGCTAAGTTTACTGTGGGGCTCCTTCCCCTGTAACAGGAAAATATTTAAACCTGTGATTCCTTGTAATCTAGCAGCGCTGGTAGACTGTAGTTATGGGTAAATAGAGGTTTTCTTCACCTTATTAACTGTACAGTATTAATAAACTGCTTTGTTTGCATGGGTCTCCGTACTTCTGGATTCTTGGTTTACCTCTTGTGATCGAAGGTTTGATTGAAACCCCCACAAGGAATAAATAGCAATGCTCTCCTAATTGGTATGGTTTGTCTTAAAAAAAAAAAAATCTTTATCAATGATGTTTCATTTTCTCCCACTTCACTGCAGACATTCCGAACAGTGGAAATCCAGCGCTGGGTCATCTGTGGCTGCATTGGAATTCTTACAGGACTCATCGCTTGCTTTATCAACATCGTGGTGGAAGAACTGGCTGGTATCAAGTACTGGGTTGTGAAAGAAAGTATCCTTGGAAAACATGGGTTATATCCAGGTGTTAAACCAAACATTTCTCTCTTACTTGGCAAAGAAGGATTTTATACAAATGTTACATCCCTTCCCAAGTAATTGCTGCTGAAAATCCATCCAATCAAGTAAGCAGCAGTAACACATCTTTGACATACAACAATGTAAAGTAAAAGGGATCTTTGGTTAGTCAATTGAATGAGACCCAATCGTAACCCTCTTTCTTTTACAAGAACGTAGAACTGTTCTTATGGTGTAGTAGGACTGTTTTGAATCTGTTTTGTGGTCAGAAATCTTATGGCTCGCAAAACTGCAAGCTGTGCTGCTGTTATTTGCAAATGCAGTTGCAATCACAAACTGTTGATTGGGTACAGATTCCCAAAAGCCGGTGCTGATATTCACAAAGTGGAAATTGTCAATGAGGGAGCTTCACTTTGTGAAAGAGGGCATTGGGGAGAGCAGACAGCTCCCCAATGCCTTTCCAAACCTGCTTATTTTCTTTTCTGAATACAGTCCATGACCCCTTAAGCCACATACCGGCAGCAAAAAAAGCATTGGCAAAGCAAATAATTCTCGCCTGTGCAAGATTTATTGCTTTGTCAATTTTTGTTTTTTTTTACCATGTGGTACAGCAGCCGCTCAGTTCTACAGTATGGCAAAGAATAGACTGACAACGCCAAATAAGTCTTCTATTTGGCTTTTCAATGTTTTTAAGACAACATAATTAAAAGTACAAACATAAAATAAAGGTGCTGTAATGCATCCAGCGTTTACTGAGTCATAGCATCTTTTTTTCCTTTCTTTTTACCTCTTTCCTCCGAGTTTTGAAATGCTGCCTTAGCACTCAGGAAATTAGAGACTAGGTGGCTGATAAAACTTAGATATGTGGACCTTGGTTTGAATACGGACAGGAAATTACATGTCTTTCTCCAAGAATGATAAGGTGTATGATCACAGAGTATGATTTACCTGGATATAATACTAGATATTTTAGCCATCTGACACATCAGTTGGAGGATTATGGGGACAGTATTCAATACCATAAGATAGCACCATTGTGTTATTAGGAAATGTTCAGTACTTAGCCATACGATCATACTACATGTCTACTCTGTGTAAATAAGTTGCAATATCTCATTGGAACAATGTAATCAATTCTGGAATCTAAAAATGCTCATGTACTAATGAGTGTTCTATATGATCTTTACCTTCCCCTCTATGAATTTCAATTTCTCTTCTTTTCCCATCTTTTCACACAATTTGGTCACATGACTATATTACTTTTCAATCCAAACGGATTCCAGACCAGTCTACCACATGTTATCTCGCGGGTTTTGGACTGTCTGACTGAATATTGCGGCCTTCGAGTGTATATTCAATATAATTTTTAGATTATATGGAATTGATTATTAGATGATGTTTTTGACCGCTTGTGAAATTCAGGCCGCCTTTAAATTAGATGGATATTAGGCACTTTTGACTAACTCGCTCTACTCCCATATATTTTTAACTAGCACTAAGACAAACTCTTTATGATAAACTCGCACTACTCCCGTATATTTCTTTTCTGGCCTTACCAATATGGCATCAACTGGAGTCACTCTTCTCCAGTTATTTTCTGATGTGACTTTTTGGAGTTTTAAATAGATTTACTAACCTACTTGAGGACTAATATAAGATATTTGGTATCGTAATTTCTCGTAACTTTATTTTACTTTATTTTTTAAAGTTTCAGGGTTTGCAATATTCTATTGGACCACTGCCCACTCAAGTCGCAAGGGGATAACTCTACCCTTAACGCAGGAGTTTCCAGCTTCTTTAAAAAATCTGAAACCTATCAATGGTTTACAACCGAAATGGCAGTGCCAGACTATTGCCGCATTGGAAACAGCCCCTTCCAAATAGTGATTAAGTATGCATTTCTAAACCCATTTCAAGATTCGGTAAACACATACCAAATGGCAAAAAGGGTTTAGTACATACTAAAAAAACAATCTAGTACAATATGCCCCTAGGGAATCCCTCCCAGCGGACGCCGTAGATACATTTCTGGTGGATCTCCCACCACAGGGGATCTCTGATGAAGAGCGCAGTCGTCTAGAGCTTCCACTGTCCGCCGAAGAATTACGGAAGGCCCTTGGGGAACTGAACGCAGGGAAGGCCCCAGGGCCCAACGGGTTCCCGTGCAAGTTTTTTCGGAAATTTCATCTCCAGTTAGGGGCACATTTTAAGAAGGCGTTGGATGCTGCTAGAGAGTCTGGCCACCTACCAAGGGATTGGAGGCATGCCGAGATAGTGGTCTTCTGCAAGCCAGGGAGACCCCCTGACAATCATGAATCATATCGCCCTATCTCACTTCTGAATATCGAGGCGAAGATACTGGCCAAGGCCCTCGCTAACCGCCTCCTCCCGTTAATCACCACCCTGGTCCATTCGGACCAGGCTGGGTTTATGCCGCACAGAGCTACCAGACACAACATTAGGCGGGCCCAAGTGGCGTTGGAAATGATGCGAGCTACGGGAACTCAGGCAGCGCTTTTGTTGGCTGATATAGATAGATCCTTTGACTCGCTGAGCTGGGTTTACCTACAAGCGCTCTTGCCTCGCCTGAATCTTGGACCCCACTTCCTCTCGTATGTACGGATGCTGTATACAGATTTAACGGCGTCGGTGCGAGTGGCCGGCGCGGTCTCAGATACCTTTCCTATCGGACGGGGCAACCGACAGGGGTGTCCTCTCTCGCCGTACCTGTTTACCCTCGTCATGGAACCTCTTGCTGCGTGGGTACGCATAGACGCGCAGATGAGGGGCTTTGAATGGGAGGCTGGGCCGTCCGACAGGATCGCGCTCTATGCTGACGGCGTGCTATTCTTTCTCACGGACCTAAATAGGTCGGGACCGAGAGTCCTTGAAATTATGCGGGTGTTTGGAGAGGTTTCGGGGCTTCATCTTAATGTGTGGAAATCCACTTTATGGACACTGGGAGATATTGAGGCACTAGGTAACTGGGCGCCGGCTCTACAAGAGGCAACAGGGGGTATTAAGTACCTTGGGGTGTTTCTAACGGACATACCTGGAGCCTCGTGGGAACGCAACGTCGTTCCAGTCTGGGATCGGGGTTGGTCAGACATGAAAACATGGTCCCGTATGTCCTTGAACCTGTATGGCCGTTCGGCCATTTTCAAGATGGTGACCCTCCCTTGTCAGCTCTATCAGTTGCAGAACCACCCCTATCCTGTCTCGCTGCAGTGGTTTCGCCAGGTTAACTCGGCACTAGGCCGCTTCCTTTGGGAAGGGGGTGCTGTACGTGTGGCACTCCGCACCTGTTTCCTTTCTACGTATTGCGGTGGCCTGGCGTCGTCGGATAGCCTATCCTATTATCAAGCGTCCCACTTGTTGGTGTTAAATGAGTGGTGGTATGGAGATCAGAGTGATCCGGCTTATGCCCTAGAGAGATTTTTGATGGAACCAGACACTTTACATATGTTATTGTACTCGGTGGGGAAGAGAAAGAGGTTCCCAGTGGTTACTCAGGTGGTCTTTTCGATCTGGCATCAAGCGCTTAGCCGCATGGGATGGTGGAACAGGCTAACTGAGGAGACCCCGTTGTGGGGAAATGGCAGTTTATCGGCTTTGGCAACCTTGCAAGGGTTCCACGCCTGGGATACGATGGGGATATCGGCACTGGGACATGTCATGAAGGGCACGACCCTTAAATCATTCCAGGAACTGAGGGACGAATATGACATGCCCCATACTCAATTTTTCAAATACTTGCAGTTCCGACATGCCATTACCCCTGCCCTGGAGGGACTGGACTCCCTACCGGAGTTCAGTCCACTAGAAGCTAAGTTATTCATGGGGGAACTGGTGGAAAAGAAAATATCCCGCATTTACCAGTCACTGGTTATACATTGCTCCCCCTCTCTGGACAACCTGCGAACCGCCTGGGAGAGAGACGTAGGAGAACTAGATGAAGAGGGTTGGAGGGAGGCTCTCGCGGCTCCGAGGGAGGCGGCCATCGCTGTACGATTGCGCTTCATCCAATTTAAATACTTACACAGAGCTTATTGTACGAGAGAGAGACTGTGGCGGGCCGGTTTGATTGCCTCCCCCGACTGTTTGAGATGTGGCCGGGAGGTGGGCTCCTTCCTACACACGGTATGGTCCTGTGGGGCATTGGAGAGATACTGGACGCGTGTATGGGATTGCTTGGATGAAGTGTTGGGCTGGAAGCTCCCCCGTACATCGCAGCTGGGCCTTCTACATGTCTTGGAACAAGTGGGTGGTAACATCTACAAACAACACTTACTACTTCTGGGCCTTACGGTAGCTAAGAGGGACGTGGCCCGCGCCTGGAAGGACCCTAGGGCTCCCCCAATAGAGGTGTGGAAACAGGGATTGGATTACTATATGCGACTGGAACGTCCAGTATTTGAGGCCCGTGGCTGCCCCAGAAAGCACTACAGAATATGAAAGAGATGGGCGGAGTACAGGGGGTTGTGGCTGGAGCCGCCGATACAGCAAGAGGTAGCTGATGAACAACTGTTTTGAGAACCAGGGCGAGGGAAGAGTGCATTACCAATTTCATAAAGACTGTTTTGCTTGGACCTGGGTGGACATCGTGAACGGGGCTAGGGTGGGACCCGGGTGGGGGTAGTTCTTACGGGGCAGGGGGGGTAGGGGATGTTCGATACTAATGTTTTATCTTGATTACTGTATTGATTGCTATTCTCTGTATTTTGATCTTATACTCACAGCCCCTCCGGTGTTCGGAGTACTGTGGATGTCCTGCAATCTCATTCAAAACAACAATAACATTTTGTTCTGAGAAAAAAAAAACAATCTAGTAGTAGCAAACATGGTAATTTCGCAAATCTCGTGGTTTGTCCCCAATAAATGGCTTAGTACATCCGGCCCTAGATTTAGACCAGTTGCCTGCCTTGAGATCTGTGATAGAGGGATCACAGTGGCTTATGTCCTTGAGAAGGTTTGTGAATGTAGTTGTTAAAGCTGGAGGCAATGTTGCCAGTCTGTTTTTTTCTCTATTTCCCCAATGCCGCCGCATCTCCAACACTGCTCATTGCCTCACCTCCTTCCACTGAGTTGCTATAAACTTTTTCCGCCACTTTTCAGAAATTCTGTGTAGAGTTCAGGCAGTCTCTCCCACGTTACGCAGGTTTTTTCTTTCCATAAAAAATTCTGAACTGTTGTGTGTAGTAATGCCAGTGCTTTGGGTAATTACTATCATCTTGTTCTTTTACTTACTATCAACTTTCATAACTAATGGCAAATTCTTCGTTTTATACCTGGCTGTAGGTACACATGCTCTGCACACTCCCACCATCTAGTGTTGGGCCCAGACCTTTGCAACTTGTTTTTCTTCAAAGACGTTTGATTCACAAGAACTGTTATGACTTTACCCTTTGTCCACAATGCTGCAGAACACAAGCCCACCTCAGTTTGTTTTCTTTCGCCTCTGAAATCTGTTGTTGGGAACACTGCTCAAGAGTTGACGTTTTTAGAGCACCAGGTCTTCTATGTATCAGGCTGAGCAGCTCCAGGCTGAGCAGCTCCTTCTTTAGCTTTACAGTGAAAAACTATTTTTTGCATTGAGAGGTATCTGTTCGTACCAATGGGTCTTCGGAACCAACGACCACTTCCTGCAGCATCTCAACATATCACATCTTCTAGATGTCAGTTCAGATGAACTTTACTGAGGTACATTCAAAAATGCACCTAGGACAGTGTTATGGAATGCACTCCTTTCCACTTTTGTCACAGGTGTGATCGAAAAAAGCTCTGTGACGATCACTAAGAGGCCTACAACCTCTGCCTTTCCCAACAGCATGTTGAGACCTCGTTTAATGCCTTACCCTGTAAGAACACTCTCAAAGGGGGAGAAGGTGGGCACAACACAAGATGCAGTGGCAAGTGTTTTTGGAGACACCCCACATTTATGGAAGCAAAGTCGTGCCTGGCACCCAGGAAGGAGAGGTAGGTCCTCTGGCATTCTGGTACACCAGGCATCCGAACGTCAAGAGGCATGCTTCTCTGCAGCTCTAACATCGAGGAGATCGTGTTCCTAGATCTAGAAATGCCCTTTAACAGTGTGCATCTGTTTAGCCCTCCGGTGGACCAGATGCTCAATAAAACAAAGAAGGCTGTGGCACAGCTAAGTTCATGAGTCCCCTGGAGTGCCTCAGTCCCGAGTCTGCTTCCTGGAAATAGCAGCCCAAAGGTGGTTCCAAACAAGCGGGCTCAAATCATATACCTCCTTATAAGCCATACCAGCAGTCCTTTCAGGACCCCGAACAGCTAATTCTATCCCTAGAGGGTCCTATAGTGCTAATAGGCATGGCAAAGGTAGCAGTAGTCCCACAAGGGCTTCTCTGTTGCTAAGCAATGTCTCTCCTTCCCTCCCCCAACCATGTAACACAGGGAAGTGGAAGATTAAGGTAATACCTTAAGGAAGTGACAGGCATACCCAATGACCAGAGGGTGGTGGCATTGCTACAATCTTTTTAAGGCTCCCTGTCCAATTACCATTCGAATATTTGGGAATGATGTCTTCATGCATTACAATTGTACCATATGCCAAATTGCACATGTACCCCCTACAGGAATGCCTCAAAAGGCAGTGGGCTCAAGGAGAAGGGAATTGTCAGGATCTAGTGTTGATAACGTCCAAGGGTCTATACTTTCTAATTTGGTGGAATAGCACCAATCTGTTACTGTGAAGACACTTTCTAGACCGCTTTTCGCAAGTGATCAGTATCTGACTGGTCGACCTCCAATTGCTTACAATGCAATCTGAGCAAGACGGAGGTCGTGCTTTTTGGAGAAGCCCCCCTCCTGTGGTCGCCTGAGTGGTGGCCTACGGATTTAGGAGCTGCTCCTTGCCCTAAGCAGATAGTGAAAAAATCTGGGAGTGAGGCTTGACCAAGCATTATCGCTAAAGGACCATGTGAATCTGGTGGCGGGAACCTGCTTCAAGACCATTGGGCTCCTGAGACGTGTGTTCCCATTCCTGGATGATTGCTATAGGAAAACACTGGTTCAGACATTGGTCGTCAGTAGATTGGAGTACTGCAATGGACTGCTCCTCTCAGTCAATGAGGAGCAATTGAGCCGTTTGCAGGTGGTCCAGAATACTGCGGCCAGATTAGTCCTGGACACTCCCAATAGGTCCCCGTCCCGCCCTCTTTTGTATAAGCTCCACTGGCTGCCCATCCGCCAGAGAATTGAGTTTAAAATCTGTTGTGTAGTTCACAGATGCCTCTGTGGATCTGGTCCTAAATATCTGGCTGAATTATTTCAGCCTTATATTCCAACCCGCTCTTTACGTTCTAGCAATTTATTATTGCTGCAGATTCCACGGATTAAGAAGGCAAAACAAGGAGGTCGTGCATTGTCTTTTAAGGGCCCCACTCTTTGAAACACTCTGCCCCTAACCTTAAGACAAATTACCAACCTAGATGCTTTTAAGAAATCCTTGAAGACTTATCTGTTTCCGGCTGAGTAAGATCTAGGGCTCCTATGACTATGGTTCGATCTGGCATCTTGGGAGATCATAAAGCGCGGAGATACCTCTTGGGGTCGATTCCGGCGCTATATAAGAAACAAAATAAATAAATAAAAAAGATCACCACCACTGATGCGATTCATGAGATGTCGGTCCAGAACCATTGTACCTCTCAGCACCACACAGGTGCCACTTAAACTATCTTGAAAACACATCTCTGTCAGACTAGTCTTCAAAGCATTCTTCCCACTTATATATTTGTTTTAAAAAAAATATATTTTTATTAATTTCAACTGTAGAATTGCATAAGTTTTCCATTTGACATTCCGAATAATCGCTGAATAGGTCATCACAGTGGCTAAGGAGAGAATAATTCAGTCACAATATTCCAATATCTCGCTTCCCACCATGCTGCATTTCCAGTTCCACCAATGAGCAAATACATAGATTACCACAATATACATTCCATTTGCCCCATTTCCTATCCCATTTCTACGGACAACCTCGAGACTTGAAAACTTCAGTTTCCAGAATCAAGCATCTGTCGAACTCTTTCACCCACACTTGGGGAGAAGGTGTGTCTGTCGCTCCCCAACCTCTCACAATTCCCTGCTTAACAAGGGTATAGCCTAGTGTAGTTAGTTGTTTTTCCACCTCCGTAGGGTCAGTCAGTGCCCTAATGTTAAGAAGGCCTAGTCTGGGTGTAAGGATTATTTCTTTTTCCAGGGCATTCTGGTCCTCCCACTTACATTGAAGGAAAACAATACTACCTACAGACAGCATGACAGCAATAAGCAGGATGGCACCCACTCCTCCTGGCTCTCTGCCCTCCCGGCTCACTGTGCTAGCGCCACATCTACATTCACCTGCTGACAGAACATTTGCAGGGTTTGGAGAACCACTTTGTCTCAACCCACAAGTCCTCCAGAAGTACTTCCAGCAGTAGAGGACCCAGACAGAAGACTGTTCGCTACCACTAAAAATTAGAAATGCCAAATTTTCACCCCCGGGGAACCAACCCCGACAGTCCATTGGCAATGTACTATGGATAAACAGGGCAGGGATATTTGCTTATGCTTGTCCAACTCTCCCCCTCATCCTATACATGGTGAAGAAAATTAGACCGGTGTTCCTGACTCATCATAGTGGCACCTACCTGAGCCAGAGAGCTATAGTATTCTCCTAGAGATGTCGGTCAGCCCTCACGAGAAGCTCCCGCATATATCAGACTACCTCCCTCTGCAGCAGGGTTAGCTCTGACACCCAGTTCACAAACAGCTAAATATTGTGATTTCGCACATGAGTTCTTAGAGTTTGATTACCTAAGTCTCCTAAAGGATTGTTGACTATCCTGCAGGAAGCACAAAAGCCTACTCCTCACACCTGCTATGCTGTAAAACGGAAAAGATTTATGCATTACTGCATTTCCAAACTCTTAACGTTTCCATGCAGGCCTACACTTCTATATACTTAAACTTAACTGCAGTTGTAAATTACCTACAAAACAGACAACACTCTTGCCTGTTTAGACTATTGGTCATTAATGACTTAGTGGAGGATGTAAAGAGGGCAGTACCTCCAAAGACTCTGCCAACACCTTCCTGGAATCTCAATGTAGTTCTCACACAACTCGTAGGTCTTCGTTTTGAACCCCTACACTCATGCCAACTACAGTTTTTTGTATTGGAATGTTACTTTCCTAATCCGAGCCACCTCCCATAGATGCATTCGTGAACATTAGGCTCTTACAGTTGAAGAACACTTTATTTTGGTTTGTAAAGACAGGGTTGTTCTTCACACCAACCCTAAATTTCTGCGCAAGGTTGTTTCACCTTTCCACACAAACCAAACCTTGGAGCTCCCTGTTTTTCTTACAACCAGAATATCTGGCACTCTCCTGATTTTAAGAGAGTGGTTCTGCAGTACATTGAAAGGACTAAGCCGTCTAGAAAGTCTAGTCATCTTTTTGTGGCCTTGCCAAACCCTACAGGGGCTCTGCCATGTCTAAAGCTGGATTCACCAAATGTGTAGTTGTGTATTCAAAGTTCCTATGCCATGGTTAAGCACATACTTGCTATGCCCCTCTCCCCGCCCAGATGCCGCTCTCCATGCAAAAAGGGTTCAATGTTAGTATTTTTAGATAACATTCCTTTAACTGAATATCTGCAAAGTTGCTACTTGGTCAACCCCACACACCTTCACCAAGCATTATTGTGATGACGTCTTTCAACATCAACAGTCATTGATAGGCCAAGTGCTATTATGAATACTTTATCAAATGTCTGCATTATCTGGTCACAGCCTGTGTTGGAGAGGGAATGCTTTATAGTCTATGTATAGCATATATATCGACAGCCACATATGTTATGAATGTAAAATAATACCCTGTAAGCATTTTTGTAGCATGTAATGCTCTAGATTCATATGTGCCAACCCTCCTCCCTAGAAGCAACAGATTATTGTTGATGCTTTCCATTTACTTTAACTTCCTTTGCTATCCACACCACACTTTGTGTTAGAAACCAGGCTCCACTTACACTGCTGGCCCGCTTAGTGGAAAACTATCTGAAGTAGAGCCGGGCTTCTGACTTAACTTCTTTGAAGAAAAACAAGTTGCAAAGGTCCGGGCCCAACACTAGGTGGAAAGGGTTTGTAGAACATGTGAATCTACAGCACTACATGGTTACAAGGTAAGTAACATTTCCTTATGACATATTGGTTATGTACAAGTGTTTTAATACACTGTCTCTAACTCGGAAGCCTTCCCTTATTGTATTTTTTTAAAGCATGTATGAGAAATGGTAATTGGTTTTCTTCTTCCACTCTTCTTTATGTGAGATTCCTTAATGAAAATGTCTAGATATTGATAAATTCACTGACTCAGGGGGACTCTCTTTCTCTCTGCTGCTTTGGGCTACCCTGAACTCTGCCTTTGTCGTTGTTGGCTCCATCATTGTCGCCTACATTGAGGTAAGGGACAAAAGTAGACTTTTGATTGTTATGTACTGAAATAGAACTTTCCTTTTAGCTGTAATATATATATCTAAAGCCGTTCTGGCAGGTTCCTTGTATAGACACAAAGGAAGCATCCACTACTGTAGAAGAATACTAATATATTAGAATGTATGTAAACTGGGTTCATGCTAGTTTTCATGATAACCTGAACTTGACCAATTAAATCTGATTTGACCACGAGTCTAAAACTGCAACCAATTACAATATATGAACAAAACGCCACTGTTATCACTTTTTTCAGCTACGAGTAAGCTGAAGATCCATCCATCTTGCAATCTGAAAACAGGACCCCTGTGAGCATCTCTATTTCTTTATAGAGCCATGGAACCTTTGGTATAGAATGCCACAGTGTTCCTATCCTTTCTGTAACTTCCAACTCCTTCCACTAAACCCGTCACTGATCCTAATTTGAACCCTGATAACCACTTCTATGCTAAACACATCCCTAAATTTAACCCTTACACTTAGTTTTTCCATAGCATGATTCCAACTTTAATCCTGACCGACAAATTGTAAAACCTTACTTGTCCGTAATTTTGACCCTTTGCTATTTTTTTTTAACTTTTCTTTTATAAATTTCAAGAACTTTATTTGCTCTAAAGCTGATTACCTTTCTTCATTATGACATTTCTTTAATTTACTTTCACGATTATTGCAGTTTTTTTTTTATGTTTTCTTCATTTTCACATGAGGCCCAGAACTGGAATTTCAATTACACAATCTAAGGAAATGGCACCAGGGCCACTACTAAATTATAGAGAAAAGATTTGCAGAGTATAGACTCAACTTAGAATTTGAGAAGTGCAGTTCACTAATTCAACTCAATTTTAGCCTGGTGGAAGTATTAATACTATGTATGGCACCACTCTACTTTTTTTTTACCTGAACAATATATATAAAGTCTTTCTACTGCATCTGCTGATGGGACTGGAAGTTGTCTAAGTCTTCTTTCACTCTGGTCTATCTCTCGATTTCAGGCACCCACACCAATGTCTTATATGGTGAATACAGTATACACATATTCTTCATTTGTATCTTGACTACTCACAAGTTTGACAGCCTTTTTCCTGGTGGGCCACGTCTTGTCTTCTTAGCCATAGGATGTGTGAATTTTATGACACTTTTAAAACATTTGCCAGCTACGTCGGGGATCTCATAGGATGCGTGAGAGCTGTGAGTTCTTGTATGTAAACAAGCCCCGCCACAGATCTGAGTGGATCGTTTGTGTAAGTATATCTGCTATGTGGTCCCACCATAGTCTTGTCCAGGTATGCATCTTTAACCCCTATCTACTTTTATGCATTTCACACAATCTGCTTAGACGGGTCAATTTACCAAACTTTGCTTGTTATCATTATCATGCAAGTCTACGTTGGGTAACTATACCTCCTATGTGTACAGTAACACCCAATCTTTTATCAGTGTAAACTCAAATATGGTTACAGACAATTGTTGCAGAATTGGAAAATTAAAATGAGTGAAACAATGTTATGATTAATATCTCTAAGATGATGTGTTGGTATTTGAAAATGTCAAGAGGTGAATCAAAAGAGCTGAACATATTTGTAAATTAGCAAGAAATTTGGAGAACCTCAAATTAATTTTGCTGAGTATCGAGTTTAGAGAAAGAGTGGACTGTGGACCATTAAGGAGTAAAGCAACCAGACTTGTCTGTGTTCTCAGTTCATTGTTTTGAAAATGTTACAGCCTTACTAAAGGTCCAATAATGCAAGTTGAGCAAGTTACTCGCACTTACTTTTGGGTTTATAAAGGAGGGGATACATAGACCCTGAAATAGGTCGACATGTTTCTGCTCCTCTTGGACGCTTGGAGGCAGTCTAAGGATGCGGCCACTGAACATAAAGATTCAGCTTGCTTTCGGACCTTAAGTGTAATGGGAGGAGAACCCAAAGCTGTGGTTTGTGTGTGATTGTAGATGTTTGGCCCACCCTTGGAAAGTTCTGGTCTAGTATCACTAGTTGCTATGATAACGATTAAACTACACATCACTAATTGTCCTATTTCATCACAGAGATGGTCGTGGTCCTGATGAAATCCCACTGACCCTTTTTGACCTCTTTACAGTGTCGAAGTATTCACCAGCAAATGTAACCCTACACACTGGAAACCAGAGTAAAGTCATTAGTCTACTAATAGGTAGTTTTAGTTATTGTCCTTCCTCTCTGTTCCCTAAGTTAGGACACCCCTACAATAGACACACCTATATGGATATCAAGAACTCACCGTTACCATGGTAGTAGCCCACATTGGTAATCATTCAGACCAATGCGAGAAGGAGCCAAATGATGAAGCATGCCACTGTGTTTTACAAAAGGAAGATTGTCTTCATATTACATCAAACAGTAATAGAACAGACAAACATAGAGGGGTTCCTTCCATATCGCTATTTATGTTTTTAGTAATATATACCTTCAGGCAGGAAATCCATTATGTCTGGGGTGTCTACTATGACAACATGCTTGATGGTATTGGGGCCAGGCATGTTTGACTTTAGTGTGAATCCATAGTGATGTTCACTGAGGCTTTAAAAAATAGAAATGGGGCGTGGCCAAGATGGAGGAGTAGGAGGACGTGTCCTTCCCGAGCTCCCGCTCCCGACCAGGCCCGAAGCCCCTAAACTGAGCATTTTCTCCCCCCCCCTGCCTACCTGGGGAAGCGGAGCCGACTGAGGGAGCTTCCGGTCACCGCTGGTCTGGGGTCCGGACTCGCCGTCGCTGGGAGAGCCGTGAGCGGTGTGGGTGGCCCCGGAGTCCCGAGACGCTGCAGTGGAGCGGGCCGGAGCCGAGGCACAGCTGCTGGTGTCGCGGCTCCTGGCGCTCCCGAGGTCCGGCCTGGGAGCCGGTGCAAGTGGGGTCGGTGGCCCAGCGGAGGCGAACGCCGGAGTCCGGTGAGGGAGGAGCGGAGCCCCGAGGACGGCGCCAACCCTGGTGCCTGCCTGCCCCTGAGCCCGCCCCTCGACCAATTGAGGTCGCGGCTGCGGCCTAGCCGGAGGGCAGCGGAGGTCGGAGCAGCGGAGGGGCAGCTCTGGCGGCAGAGGAGGACCCGGCGCAGCAGCGGTATCTGCAGTCCACCGGACCACGCCTGTGACCCCCAGCTGCAGTGCCCATAGCAGCGCACCCGAGACGCGGTGCCAGGGAGGCCGGGATAGCTACGGATCAGGCGGAGACGGAGCGGGCCTCCCCCCCAAGTTACTCGGAAGAGGTGAGGAGGCAGCAGGTGGGGTGCGGAGACGTGCCGGGGGCCCGGGTATGGCAGCAATAGACCCCGCGGACTGCCTGGAGGTGGAGTGAGGCACGCAGGAGGCAGCTGGGGCCCAAGGTGACGCCCGGTCCGGCCGAGGGGCCTCGCTGGGGGCCCGTGCCCCGGAACTTGGCCATTTGGGGCCTCCCATGAGCAAGCAGATGTCGGGGTAACAGCGGAGCCCACCGACCCACGTCACAGGCTTGGGGTGACCGAGGTGCGGCGACATTGGCCTGGTCAAGGCGAGGCCTACCCGGTGGAGAGCAGACAGTCCTGTTACGTCACGGCTACCTGGGGGCCCGGTAGTGGAGCTGTATTGGGGACTTCTCCGGCCCGTTCGTGGCTTGGGCCCCTGTGGAGACGCGCGCTCGGTGCGGAGAAGCTGAGGTGGCGGCTGTGTTGCCCCGGTGCCGCGTGCTGGGGCTTAGAGACTGGCCCTGTGAGGAAGGCGCTGGGTATTGAGGCGAGTCAAGCACGAACAGCGGGCCCGCAGGCGAGATGGCCGGACAGAAAGTCAATAAAAGGGGGGACCGCACTCTCCCTGAGATGCTTGGCAAGTCCCAAGGCAGGGGTGACAAGAACCAGACATCGCCAGGAGCGTCCGGCAGCTCCCAAGTGGTGAGCAATGGAGAACTCCCGGTCACCAGGTCATTTCTAGAGTCCCTTTTTGGGACGCTGAGGGAAGACTTCCAAGCCTTGAAGCAGGAAGTAGCAGGGGAGGTGCGTGAAATACGCCGGGAAGTGGATGGCCTGGGAGAGAGAGTGGCCTCGGTTGAAAGCTCCACGCAGAGACAGGACGAAGAGATCACGCACTTGCAGCAGGAGGTGTTGCACCTCAGAGATCAACACCTGGACCTTCAACTGCACAATGAGGATTTGGAGAATAGATCGCGGAGGAACAACATACGGGTACGGGGGGTGCAGTCCTCGGAGGAGAATGCTGGCATTGTTGAATACCTGCAGGAGCTATTCCGGGACATCCTAGGCGAATCAGAGGACTTCCTTATTAGAATCGACAGGGCTCACAGGGTGGGTCCGCCGAGGTGAGCAACGGGGCCCCCACCAGACATCCTGGCCTTCCTACCCGAATTCCCGGTGAAAGAAAGGATCATGGCCGAAGCGAGGAGAAAACAACCGATAACATTCAGGGGTCACCCTGTGGCCCTGTATCAGGACCTCTCCACGATTACCCTTCAAAAGCGCAAAGCATTTAAGATAGCAACGGACTTCCTGAGGCAGCACGACACGCCCTACTCCTGGGGGCACCCTTTCCGCCTCATTTTCAGATGGAATGGGGAAACGCACCAATTGAGGTCCCTTCAGGACACCTGCGAAGTGTTGGGAATCACCGCGGAAGAGGAGGAATCTTCCACGCCACGGAGACGTCGCACTACCGAGGAGGGATGGCGGAGAGTCTCGAGGCGCAGGGCATCGACTGTATCACAGAGACCGGGCTCGCCCACTATCAGAGCTGGGATGGCAGATGCCATTCAAACAATTTCCAGGGACACGGCAGCAGAAGGTGGAGTTGCACTGACCGCGTAACATGGCTCCGGGGGGAGAATGACACTGCATCACTGTTGGAGCTGGCTAGGGGTATGGTGGGGGTGGGGGGGCGGAGGGGAGGATACTGGTGGCAGGACGTCCACTGAGGTGCTTTACCACGGACTTGTCCGGTAGGGGCAGGACTGGGACTATTGGTTCTAGGTTTCTGGGGGGGGTTGCAGTGGATGGGTGGGGAGGGGGAGTTCGGGGACCAAGTTTGGAGGGGGGAGGGGGGGGAGTTGTGGAGTTGGGGACTGGGGGGAGGGGGGGGGCGGGTCGGGAGGTTGGAGAGTATGTTGAGAGAATGGGGGGAAGGGGGAGTTTGGGAGTTGGGAGGGGGGGAGTTGAGGGGGGGAAGTTTGGGGCTACCCTGTCCAGTGTCTTCGGAGCGTCCACACATATCTGTCTCGGCACCCGAGCTAATTTGAATGTCATTTCGATGCCACACACTTCAGATCTACTGCATACAGAAGGTAATCCCGACAGATGATGGCGGAACTGAAGGTATTGACCCTGAATGTTAAGGGGTTGAATAATCCCACAAAGAGGAGGGCGATCCTATCACTATTAGAAGGCTCACAAGCGGACGTCTGTCTGCTTCAAGAAACCCATCTACTGGCTAGTGACTGTCACAGGTTGCGGTCCCGCCATTTCCCTACACAGTTCTTCTCTTCCAACACGACCAAAACGGCCGGGGTGGCTATCCTTTTGTCCAAATCCTTTAAGGGGGAGGTGCTGCACAAACTTGTAAAGCGGAAAGGGCGACTTCTAGCCTACCGATTCTAACTGGGAACCCTATTGTTCACGGTAGGGACGATTTATGGCCCGAACGAGCAGCAGGATAGATTCCTACGCACAGCACTAGAAGACGTTACAGCATCGCCAGATAGGCACATAATACTGGGGGGGGGACATTAACATGGTCTTTGACTCCTCCACGGACAGATCAGCGCAGAGACACCCACAAACTGGGGAGCTATCGCACACAGTGAAAACACAGTTGACTGACTTGGACATGCACGATCTCTGGCGAGGGCTTTACCCGCTAGATAGAGACTTCTCTTATTACTCACATGCGCACAAGACATACGCCAGACTGGACCACTTGCTGGTCTCAGGTCCGGTCCGAGACATGGCCACCGCTTCAGACATAGGGGTTATCTCTCTTTCAGATCACGCGCCGGTCTCTGGAACATTTCTTCTCCCATCGAATCCTGCTCGGCGAGGGGTTTGGCGGCTTCGGGACACGCTCCTCCATAAAAAAACGGTAGTGCAGCATATAACTGACTCGGTGAAAGACTTTCAGCTACATAACTCTAACTCTGATACCCTACTGTCGACTCAATGGGGTGCCCTTAAGGCAGTGTTGCGGGGAGAATTCATAGCGATCTCAGCGGCTGACAACAGAGATAGGAAACTAAAACGGGATGAGCTCACGCAGAAGGTCAGGGAACTCTAACAGATCCACCGCCACACCGGGGCTCCCAGGGTTTGGAAGCAGCTGAAGGCAGCCAGGAAACTCTTGTCAGCAATAGATTTAGATAGGGCTGAATATGCCGCGTTGCGTTTAAAACATGCCTATTATACAGGGGGGGATCGATGTGGCCGCCTACTGGCAGCCAAGCTAAGAGCGGTGCATCAGAGTCGTCAGGTGAAAGAAATAGAGGGGGAAGCGGGGCAACGGATCACGGATGACGCTGACGTAGCCGAGGCCTTCTGCCGGTTTTATGCTGAACTGTATGTGGCAGGGGATGCGCAGATGGAGGAGCCGCAGGCTTACTTGGACTCGGTGCCACTCTCGTCCCTGACCCCAGAGCAAGCAAACTATTTGGAAAGGGAGATACGGATCGAGGAAGTTGTTGCGGCAATTTCCAGACTTAAGCATGGAAAGGCCCCAGGCCCAGATGGTTACACTACCCTCTTCTATAGAACATTTAGCTCGACGCTAGCACCAATTTTGACTAAGCTGTTCAACTCCTTCTCCGACCCAGGGGCTATTCCTCCAGACCTCTTGCAGGCAACGGTGTCGGCCATACCCAAACCGGGGAAGGACAGGACCCAGTGCAGCTCGTATAGACCGATCTCCCTCCTCAATGTGGACCTGAAAATCTACACGGGGATCTTAGCAGCGAGGCTGGCGCAGTACCTCCCTGGCTTGATTGAGCCGGACCAATCTGGATTTGTGCCTGGACGACAAACCGTGGACAACACTAAAAGAATAGTACACGTTTTGGAAAAAGCCTTGCGTATCCCGGGGGAGAGGATGCTGCTTTCGGTCGACGCCGAGAAAGCGTTTGACCGAGTGCACTGGCCTTACCTCGAGCGAGTGATGGCGCGGCTGGGAATGGGGGAGAAATTTTGACGCATGGTGTTTAACTGCTATAAATTCCCATCTGCGGTGGTGCGTGTAAACTGCTGCGGTTCGAAGCGATTCGACATTGAACGCGGTACGAGACAGGGATGTCCCCTCTCCTCTTCGCGCTCTACATGGAGCCCTTTGCTCAACGAGTGCGACAGAACCCTGACGTGACCGGAGTACGGATGGGTGGTTACACCCACACGATCAGCCTCTACGTGGACGATGTAATTTTCACGATAGAGAACCCGAGGCGGGCTTCGCCCACAAGTATGGCTGAACTCAAGGCCTTTGAGGGTGTAGCAGGTTTTAGGATGAACGTGGAGAAGTCCACGGCTCTGGATGTCTCCCTTACGCCCGCAACGAGACGTGAACTACAGGGGCTCTTCCCTCTGCGTTGGTCGCGGGACCAAGTGCAATACTTAGGGATAGCGCTGGCACCAACGTTGCAGGCGATGGTTTCCATCAACTATGAGGCGATGAGTAAGAAAGTTAAGGAGGAAATGGGGAGATGGAACAAAGGGACGATATCTTGGCTCGGCCGGGTAGCAGCGACTAAAATGACGGTCTTGCCCCAGATTCTGTACTTATTCCGGGTGCTGCCCCTACACCCCCTTAGAGGATGGATTCAGCAGATGCAAACTGAAGTGTCCCGCTTTGTGTGGCAGGGCCGCAAGCCCCGAATGGGCCGTGCCCTTACCACTCTGGCGCCGGAGTCAGGGGGACTGGGGGTCCCAGACCTGCACAAATACTTCCAGGCATCCCAATTGCGGTACTTGGTGGAATGGAGTAGGTGGGAGTCAGACAAACATTGGCTCTTCCAAGATCAGGCGGTAGCTGGGCGCCCCTACAGGAAATACCGTTTCTCCGCCGGTCACACCGCCCCCCGAATCTCTATGCCTCTTATATCACACAGGTACCGCTGAGAGTGTGGGACACTACCAATCGGACATTTGATCTTACCACATTCCCATCTCCATTCACACCCATTGTGGACAATCCAGACTTTACACCGGGGACAGAACCTGGGGCCTTCTCGCACTGGAGGGAGAAGGGCTGCAGAGCGCTTTTTCACATGTACGCAGAAGAAGGGATAATCTCCTTTCAGAGCTTTAAGGATAGTTACCAGATGACCGAATCAGACCGCATGAGATACTGGCAGGTTCGACACTGGGCTCTGCAACCACAGGTTAGAGAATCGGCAGACAGGAAACTGTCACTGTATGAAAGGTGGCTGGTGACACGCACTTCAGACACAAAACTCATAACCGACCTCTATAAGATGCTACAGCTCCCGTCTTCCCATTTCCATATTCCTGGTAGGGAGCGCTGGGACAGGGAACTGGGGAGAACACTTAGCCACAAGGAATGGGAACAGATCTCATACCGGGCAAGACACTCAGCTTACCATGTAGGACTCACAGAAACCTTCACCAAGGTCTCCACTTATTGGTATCACACCCCGGAACGACTGCATGAGATGAACCGGCTTATAGATGACAGATGCTGGCGCAATTGCGGGCAGTTAGGCACATTGACACACATCCTCTGGGACTGTCCAGTATTACAGGCATACTGGTCGGAGGTGCTTGATGAGATAGACACATGCTTTGATGTTGAACTGCCCCGATTTCCGGCATACACCCTGCTAGGTCTCCCCAATGGCTTAATGTACCCGTTGAAATCTCGTAGGGGGAGGCAGATCGCAATTATGCTGGGCTCAGCTGTTCAGAATATCCTAATTCACTGGCGTACGCCAACCACTCCTTCCCATACGGGTTGGCTACACAGGCTGTGGCATGTTCTGGGGATGGAAAAGCTCTCACTCACACTAGCCGGGGAAGTGGACAGCTTTAGGGAACTGTGGCAGCCTTTTCACACACTACTGGCCACGGAATTCAAGGAAATTACATGCCCGAGATACCTGAGACTTATGAGGCTTACGCCACCGTTGTAATGTTCCGTCCGATTGGGGGGGGTATGAGTGTGACCTTATGAGCGATGTGGGTGACGGAGAGGATGATCGAGACAATACCTAGGTTCTATATTACATAGCGCTGGACAGGGTGGGAGGAGGGGGGGGGAAGGGGAGGGGGTTGTTGGGGGGCGTTATTTATTCAAAGAAGGGTACGGAAAGTTGGGGATTTGTTCCTTGGATTCTTTTGCACATCTCCGCGCACGGCGCCGTATACTAGAGCGGCCTTCCAGGGATGGGACACTCGAACTGTACTCTTGGGACGCCCCCTGGCGCAAGCTCTGCTTCTTTGTATAATTGTTTTCTTTTGCAGCTGTACCTTTCTAATAAAATACTTTAAACCTAAAAAATAGAAATGTATTCAATTAAATAAATGAACTACGGAATCTGTCATGAATATTTTTTTTTTTTAGATTTTATGTTGATTTGTTTGAACATTTTAAGAAGTTAATTGTATGATGATTTGCATCAATTTTAAGTAATTGAGAATAAAAGAAGTGTATTGGTCAGTGGCGCTTTGCTGCTACTCTTAGGGAGGTAGAGGTAATGTTAAAACAAATGTGAAGGATGGTTATCTTTGCTAGTGGGAACTTTAAATGTTTCCGGATTCATACTGAAGCCAGTAGGCCTTCATTATCTAAAACATGCCAATAGACAGTGGTATGTTGAAGTTCTGGTCACTACGTGTGTGGTGGATACATTTCAAAATGATATGTCTCTTTCTCCAAAATATTTGTAATACTTACTGGTCCCAATGCTTATTCCCTCCTTAGCCTGTTGCAGCTGGTAGTGGAATTCCACAGATTAAATGCTTTCTGAATGGGGTAAAGATCCCCCATGTGGTGCGACTCAAGGTAAGCAGTTCTCCACACTTGCATTTTAATGTGTATTGTTTTGTATTGTATGAGTTATTTGGTGTTCAATGGAGGCTTGATACATCAATAGCAGGGCCCTAACAAAAACATAAGGATGGGTGGGGAAATGGGTGTATGGATGGGATGGACGGATGAAGGGAGAGATGGATAGATGGACGGAGGGAGGGATGAAGGGGTTGATGGATGAAGGGGAAGATGGATGGAAGAATGAAGTGATGGGAGTGAGTGAGAAGGTGAATGTTCTAACTGTATACACACACCAGATGTAATGGACCGACTGTGATGGTAGAGAATATTTGAAAAGAAGACCAAAGATGACAGTTGGCTAAGCCGCTTCTAGAACCCTCACCAAGGGAAGTATTCCGTCTCACGATGCCAGTGTCTCATGCTAAATCCACACCCAACGTTATTTTGCCCCCACCGTTGATTGTCTTTTTTTATCCTCTACATTTTTGAGAAGGTTGGGATTGGTTTCTGGCAGTGAGTTCACAATTGTACCAGGTCTCATTGTCAACTTGTTGAGATAACCAGCAACTTTAAATACCTTATAGTAAAAAATCTTGAGAAATGGTAAACATAGTTTATATTTGGAGCAGTTATGACAAGCACCTGACTTGCAAAGCGTCAGCTTTGGGAGGTGGCAATTACCTGCAGTTTGAATGCCTAAGTGAGTAACATCCTGTGCCACTTGAAAGGAATGATAAGTAAGCAGAGAGAACACGTTATCAAGGAGGCAAAGGGAGACCAGTTCTTCTTGCTTGAAAAGTGTTTGCTGAAAAAGTTTTACAAATCTTTATACCTCATCTGCTATATGGTAGCAATGGGTGTGAGAAGTTGGCCTGATATGCAGTGCTCACTATTCTAGTGATCACTATGCATCAGTCCAAACGACCCTTATGGTAATTGGTTGTAAGTCAACCTTAGACCAGCTATCCTAGTAGCGTGGATACGAGCAGTCTTCGGGCTAAACTCTAGAGGGCGTGTTAAGCCAGCTGTTATGCCAACGCCAGCTCAGCGAACCCCAGCCAGGCCGCCGACAACCTCACGAAGTGGATCAGCAACTGCGCGGACGAACTCGCCCCACTGAGGACCCCGCCCAGCAGACCCGGCAGTAAGAAAGCCCCATGGTTCACCGACTAACTCAAGAGCTCCAAGAAGAACTGCCGAGCCCTCGAGAAAGTCTGGAGAAGGGAACCAACACCGGACAACATGACCACCTTCAAGCTCGCCACCCGGAAGCACCACCAACTGATCCGCGCCACCAAGAAAACTGCATTCAAGGACCGGCTGGACAACAACGAACACAACTGCAAGGAACTCTTCAACATCGTGAAAGAGCTCTCCAACCCCAACGCCGGAAACAACGACATCACCCCATCGCAAGACCTCTGCAACTCCCTCGCCTCCTACTTCCACAACAAGATCGCGGACATACACAACAGCTTCAGCACTCAACCGACGCACGCCACGACCGCACCAACGCCCCCCCCCCACCACCACCCTCCGCGCCTGGACTCCGATCAGCACCGAAGACACCGTCCGCATGATGAACTCCATCCACTCCGGATCTCCGACCGACCCCTGCCCTCACCATGTCTTCAACAAGGCCGACGCTGTCATCGCACCCCACCTGCGGGACATCATCAACACCTCCTTCGACACCGCCACCTTCCCGGAGAGCTGGAAGCACGCCGAACTCAGCGCTCTACTAAAGAAACCAACTGCGGACCCCACCGAACTCAAGAATTACCGCCCCATCTCGCTCCTCCCGTTTCCAGCCAAAGTCATCGAGAAGACCGCCAACTAGCAGCTGGCCGCCTTCCTCGAGACAAATGGATCCCTCGACCCCTCACAGTCTGGCTCCCGAGCCAACCACAGCACCGAGACCGCCCTCATCGCCGCCACCGATGACCGAGCCCTGATGGACAACGGAGAAACAGCGGCCCTCATCCTAGACCTCTCCGCGGCATTCGACACTGTCTGCCACCGCACCCTAGTGCAGCGCCTCAGCAACGTCGGAATCCAGGAGAGGGCACTGGAATGGATCATCTCCTTCCTCGACGGAAGAACACAGAGAGAGTCCGTCTACCACCGTACAAGTCAGAGGCCACCGAAGTCATCTGCGGCGTCCCTCAAGGATCCTCGCTGAGCCCCACCCTCTTCAACGTCTACATGAGCCCCCTCGCGGCCATCGCACGCCAACACAACCTCAACATCATCTCCTACGCAGACGACACCCAGCTGATCCTCTCCCTGACCAACGACCCCGCCGCCGCCAGAGCCAACCTTCACGAAGGGATGAAAGACGTAGCCGAATCGATGACGACCAGCCGCCTGAAACTGAACTCAGACGGAAGTCCTCATCCTGGGCTCCTCGCCCTCCGCCTGGGACGACTCCTGGTGGCCCCCCGCCCTGGGCACCGCACCCAAACCGACGGACCACGCACGCAACCTGGGCTTCATCCTGGACTCCTCCCTCTCCATGACCAGACAAGTCAACGCCGTCTCCTCGTCGTGCTTCAACATCCTGCGCATGCTACGGAAGATCTTCCGGTGGATCCCCACCAAGACCAGGAAGACGGTCACCCAGGCCCTCGTCACCAGCCGACTGGACTACGGCAACGCCCTCTACGCCGGAACCACCACCAAGCTCCAGAAGAGACTCCAGCGGATCCAGAACACCTCAGCCAGACTCATCCTCGACATAGCCACATCTCCGGACATCTGAGAGACCTGCATTGGCTCCCCATCAACAAAAGAATCACCTTCCGTCTCCTCACCCACGCACACAAAGCCCTACACGATCAAGGCCCGAGCTACCTCAACAACCGCATCAACTTCTACGCTCCCAAACTCCACCTCCGATCAGCCAGCCACGCCCTCGCCGCCGTCCCCCGCATCCGAAGAACGACTACAGGAGGAAGGTCCTTCTCCTACCTGGCCGCCAAGACCTGGAACTCCCTCCCGACCAACCTGCGCCTGACCCAAGACCACCTCTCCTTCAGGAAGAAGCTCAAGACCTGGCTGTTCGAGCAGTAGCAGCACCCCCCCACCCCCAAGGGCCTTGAGACCCTCCGGGTAAGTAGTGCGCTCTATAAATGTCTTGATTGATTGACATACCCCATGAACACCAAGTGAAAGGACATCACACAAGTGTTATGAAAATAAACAGTGTATTTATTAGAATCACAACAGCCCTGTACTCTTTATGAGGACAGGGTACTAAGGACACAACGGAACTCTTAAGAAAATACTTCAAGTGCACAATCAATACAAGTGCCCGAGGGCACGGAAAGTTTAGTGGTCTCGGGCGGACCCGATAAGGCAAGTCGGAAGCGATAGGGACCCTTAAATAAGGAGGCTATGCGGGCACCGAAATGCCGAAGTTACCTAGCCCCAAGGGCTGCGGCTGCACAAGTCTTTACAGACGTCGAGAGTCTTCGCTGACGAGCCAGGAGCCGGAAGGAAGGAGTTGCTGGCCGGCGACCAGTGTAGATAGTTCGTAGAGATCCAAGCCTGGATCAGAGATGGATGACACCTGAAAGCAGAGGGGACCAAGTTCGTACTACTAGCCAGTAGTCAGAGGGTACCAGGAGGGCACCGGATGATAGTCACCTCGACTAGGTGAGTGGGCGACGCTAGGCTCTGCAGTCTCACGGACCAGGAGGCGTTGTCAACGACCAGGATGGAGGTGCGAGCTGTCCCACGAAGGTTGATGCTGTCGGCGTCGCTGGGCCCAGGATTGGGGCAACAAGCCTTGGCAAATTTCAGGGCCACGTGGTGGGCCTAAAATGGCGTCTTGAGTGGACCAGGAGGGTCCGGGGGGCTCCTCTCAGAAGGGAGCAAAGGCCAGTCTGGAGCAACCAGACCAGCAGCGTTGGTTGTCGGGTGTCGTCAGGAAGGTAACAAGCCAGCGGCTAGTGATCAGACAAAGTGCTGAACAGCAGAGAGCAGAAGGGCCCCACGCAGATCGTGGAGATGCTGGGAGGCTGCGCTTCGATGCTGGAGCTGCTCAGGGTCGGGGTTTCTCGGACCCCTGAGCACTCACCAGAGGATCCCTCGGTGGTCGTGCTGGTTAAGAAGTCGTGCAGGTCTTGATGATGGCCGGTCCCTCGAGGTCTCGTCGCACCCACAGATCTCAGCTGAGCTGACGATGTGGGTAGAGGTCAGAGGTGCCAGGGAAGCCGGTTCTCGTCGAGCTGGGCCGTCGGATTCCTGAGGAAGGACTTGCAGCAAACCGCAGAGCTCTTAGATGGTGCCTGCGGATGCAGGGTGACTACTCCTTAGCCACAAGGGAGAAATCTTGAGAAGAGTCGAGAGGTCCTTTCGTAGAAAGTATTCTTGATTCAAAGATAATCTAATTTGGAAGGGTCCCCGCTCCTGCCTTTATCCTAAAGAAAGGGGTGGGTACATGACTAGGTCCTGCCCTAGGGGTGGGACCAGGAAGGGGGGTGGTTACACCCCTCTCCCCTGCCGGACTTTCCCCAGGTCAGGGCTGGGCGCCCCTGGAACTGGTTCTAGCCGGCAGATGCGTAGTAAGCACCGGGGTGCCACTCCGCAGTCACCTTCTTGTAAAGCCCTGCCTACCCAGGATACACAAAACCCTGTCTGGGATGGTGCAAACACCGCCCCGGACAGGAAACCCTTTGTCCAAGCTCTCCTCGCTGGAAGGACTCCCAGCAGCAGGAGGTCAGACTCGTGTCTGTGGTGGCAGCATCCATTTTGTGGAGCTGAGGCTTCAGTTAACTTTAACCGGGGTTCACAGTTACGTACATGTCATATCCCTCTAGAAGGGCGGAATGCTAACCTCGTCGCCAGCATTGGTGAGGGGTCAGCATCCCGAGTCGTATGACACCTTACTCGACATGTCTTGATAACGCGATACCGAAGTTAGCGGTATGGTATGCGTTATCATGGAACAGCCATTGGGTCTTGGTCCACAAGCTGCAACCGGGCTCGGCTCGTGCCAGAGCCCAATTCACACGATTCCATGCACTCTGCCTTCAGGATTGTTAAGGCCTGCCATAGGAGTGACTGATAGGAACTCGGTGTCCATTTTAGGGTTAGGTATAGGGATACTATACCTACAGCAACGGGCGAGTACGCCACGTTGCCCCAGCTGTCGCGCAGCCAGTTGTGTCAGATTTAGATGGCCATCCAGGGGTGGCATAATACATGCTTCAGCCCCTGGTAGGCCCTGGGTACACCGATGCCCTGAGTTACAGGGTCTGACAGGGTGGCCCAGTTCTAATTGGGTAATGCACCTAAGGTACACACATCAATTTAGCGAGAGAACAGCTAGGCTGTGGGTCTGATTGGTAGGCCCACAGCCCGAGAAAGTCGTAAACCAGTGAAACAAAAGCAAAAAATCTGGGTGATCATAGGATTGCAGACCCTACTCTCCTACAATGAGAACTAAGCCTCTTTCTTTCAACTGGGAATTAACGGCAAGAGCGTCCGAGCCACAATGTGCACCCAAATAGCTACCACCTGGAAGGACACAGGAAAATCTTAGCGGGGGAATGTGGGGTGCTAATACGTCATACACATTAAGGGTAGGTAAGGACCTGCCAAATGGTCAGAATGTTGGGTAAGTCCCTGGCAAGTAGAGCAAAGGCAGAGTTAGCATCCATCGACCCAAAATACTATTGAAGTGAAGCTGGAACGAGGATTCCAGGAGGCTGATAGGGGTAACTGGTAAGGGTTAAGGTTTAAAAAAACAGCTCCTACAGTGGAGAGACGGAAAGGCATGCACCTAAAACCTGGGAGCAATATGTTTAGAAGAATCTATGATACTGAATAACACAGTACTGCAGGATGTCTTCCCTTAAAGTGGAAACAGGCTAAACACCTGCCTCTCAAAAAAGTAACCATTTGTTTTATTTTGCAGACGCTGATGGTGAAAGTTGTTGGAGTCATCTTCTCAGTGGTTGGAGGACTCGCTGTAGGAAAGGTAAAAGGTCCAAAAGAAATAAATTAAACATACTGACAACATGGGTCCTCTTTCCATAGGCTAGGAGCTTTCCAAAGATGTGCTGGGGCCCAATCAGTGAGGCACCTGTATAGACCGTATAGGAGACATTAAGGGCAATGTGCAGTGATCTAGGCTGTTGTGAGTGTCATCGAGGGAGGGAAGAAAGAAGAGCAATGCCCAATATAATGGCAGTCTCCTGAGGAAGGAAAGTGTAATGATGTGTCATGTGCAGAGATCATGCTTTAAGGCATCATCGATAAAGAAGATGCAGCCTAGGCGAGGGATAGGACATCATGTCCAGGAAAGGAAAATGTATGAATGGAGTGTTAGTTGTAGTTCTAAGAGAAGAAGTCTATTGTTTGAAAGTCTCTTTAATCACCTACTCCATGAGCAGAGCTGAACTTTATTATAAGTTTTATTCAAGAATTTACTAGAAGAAGCTGGCTTGAAGCTCAGCATTATTATATTTGCATTTGTTGGGGTGCAGATGCTCCCAGGTCGTCCAGTGGCCATTGTATCTGCCATGAAACTGAGGACTTTTCCTAATGGCACATTAAAAGGGAGAAAACCCAATGAATTGTTATTGTTTCTGTGGTGTTTATTCCATGTTTTGAGTACCCCATTTTCTCTGCAGTTGTAATCCTGAAATGTATTTGTTACTACATATAACATACATCTTCCTGATGACATTTTACATCCATCGCTCCTCTTCAGGAAGGCCCGATGATCCATTCTGGGGCTGTGGTAGCTGCTGGCATTTCGCAAGGAAGATCTACGTCACTAAAGCGGGATTTTAAGGTAAAATCTTCATAACAAACTAAGATTGAAAGCAGCAAACAGTAAGTGCTATTTAATGAACATCTGAAGTCAGTGATACGCATTGTCATCATAGATTTTGCCAATCTGGTTGTTTCACCCAGTCTTAGGCTTTGGTGTCTTTTGACTTCTGTACTTGAATCCCTCTGCATTGGGCATCTTTGTTTTCCCTGTAAATAAAACAAAACGAAATGTCACAGAATGTTGCATAAGGTTAAGAGTATGAGAATATATAAAATCAGTAAAAGGTGAAATGAATCAGGCAATGTATGTGGAGTGATGAAGGTGCTGCTTGATGAGGATCCTTGGTTTAGGATTGATACTCCTTGGCGCAGTAACTAAATGCTGCTCCACTTCTCATGTCGAACAGTAAATAGGGCAACCCACTATTCCCCAAGGAAATGGGTATATATTCAATTCAATAGACAGCAATCCTTGAGGAATTATTTTTCACAAGCCATATCTTATTTAAATATCGTCATAGACATGAACGAATAATTTGATATAACACAGGACAAGGTTGTTTCGATATTATTTCTTTTTATCGAAAAGCTTGTTTTTTAAAGTTTATAGTGCAAAACATAAATTTATATACAATTCATATATGGCAACCGAAAACGTATAATTTGTTTGTATCACAACAGTATCATACACCCTCTGCACATTCGTATGGACCAGATAACATAAATTGCCATACAGTATCACCAATTCAGAGTATTTTTGATTTCATCAGTTTTCATAAATGTGTTCTTGAAACAACAAAAGGTGTAATGGTGTCGAAGTTTCGGTCTCACACACACTTAACACACTTCGACGAGACCATCCTCAGGACGAAAAGGTTGCTCCCAATCTATTATAAAACATAATATATACATTCAATATACAGTACTACACCTTACCCATATGTACAACCGTGATCGTCTGCTTACACCAAACCAAAAACACAGTGGACCAAGATTAATCAAAATGTATCCAACAACCACAAACGTGAGGAAAACGAATTGACCATAACCAACACCACACCAGTGTAACAAAAATGTAACAAAAAAACTGTGGATACTCACAACACGAACTGAGTCAGAAACTTCAATCAATTGATCCTACGGTTGAAATGTGATACAACCACATTAGATCCCAAGCAGAGTCAACCACATCAGATACCAACAGAGTCTAGTGGAGCAAGAGGCAACTACTGCCATTGTTCACTCTTACCTCCAACAAGAGAGAGTCCCCTTGTTACCAAAGTCCTCAGTACTTCAACGATAAATTCAATCAAATCCACTCTATAAAAACATAACACAACAAGCCTCATGCTTAGTATCCACATCCTCGTGTTTGCTATCTGTTTTTTAGGCTCTATGGGCTTAAAGAGTATGTGCAACTTACTTTAATGCGGCAACTGCAAAGTCGTCAGTCGTCCGTCATTCTGCATCACAAAGTCTGCGAAGCCGCGACTCGCCGCTCCAACCTTTCACCTCGCGCAGCGTCAAACACGTGCACTGCAATATGGCGGCCATTTTTTAACGTCCCTGGTAGTATTCAGACTTGAAAAGCACTACTCAATAAACCCCTTACCAAAATATTAAGAGACACTTTAACCCCTTCGAGAAGCGGACGCCGCTTTGGAGGAGAGAAGCAGGCGCCGCTTGGAGGAGAGAAGTCGGCGCCGCTTGGAGGAGAGAAGTCGGCGCCGCTTGGAGGAGAGAAGTCGGCGCCGCTTTGGAGGCGAGAAGCGGGCGCCGCTTTGGAGGCGAGAAGCGGGCGCCGCTTTGGAGGCGAGAAGCGGGCGCCGCTGCTTGGAAGGGAGAAGCGGGCGCCGCTGCTTGGAAGGGAGAAGCGGGCGCCGCTGCTTGGAAGGGAGAAGCGGGCGCCGCTGCTTGGAAGGGAGAAGCGGGCACCGCTTGGAGGGGAGAAGCCGGCACCGCTTGGAGGGGAGAAGCCGGCACCGCTTGGAGGGGAGAAGCCGGCACCGCTTGGAGGGGAGAAGCCGGCACCGCTTGGAGGGGAGAAGCCGGCACCTCTTGGAGGGGAGAAGGCGGCACCTCTTGGAGGGGAGAAGGCGGCACCTCTTGGAGGGGAGAAGGCGGCACCTCTTGGAGGGGAGAAGGCGGCACCTCTTGGAGGGGAGAAGGCGGCACCTCTTGGAGGGGAGAAGGCGGCACCTCTTGGAGGGGAGAAGGCGGCACCTCTTGGAGGGGAGAAGGCGGCACCTCTTGGAGGGGAGAAGGCGGCACCGCTTGGAGGGGAGAAGGCGGCACCGCTTGGAGGAACAAAGCCGGCACCGCTTGGAGGAACGAAGCCGGCGCCCCTTGGAGGAACGAAGCCGGCACCACTTAGGAGAGAAGCAGGCACCACTTAGGAGAGAAGCAGGCACCACTTAGGAGAGAAGCAGGCAACACTTAGGAGAGAAGCAGGTATTGGCATGGAGGAGAGAACCATTCATTAGGTGGGAAGAGAAGCATTTATTAGGTGTGAAGAGAAGCATTTATTAGGTGGGAATAGAAGCATTTATTAGGTGGGAATAGAAGCATTTATTAGGTGGGAATAGAAGCATTCATTAGGTGGGAAGAGAGAAGCAGCCATTAGTTGTTTTTGTGAGATGCTGGTGATGATTGTTTAGGGAGAAACAGATGCTGGGTGGTTGACTGGACATGAATAAACATGCATTTGTTGATTGTTTGGGAGGGGGAGGTGCAAATATTGTGAAGTTGGTTACTTCGAGAGAAGCATGCATGGCTGGATGGAGGGAAGCTCTTGTTTGCAAGGAAAGAAGCTGGCGTTGATTGGAAGTGGAGAAGCAGCCTTGGTGGTTTTAAGGGAGAAATTGCATGGATTGGTTAGGTGGGCGAGCGGGGGGATTAGCAAGCCTTAGTTCTTTGGGAGGGGAGAAGCAGGTGTTGGGTGGTTGGGGTGGGTGAAGCAATCAGTGGCTGTCTGGGATGGGATTATCTGATATTAGTTGGGAGGATTGAAGCAGGAGCTGTGTTGTAGGGAGGAGGCAAGGAGGTGTTGATTGATTGGTCAGAAAGAAAATGTGAGATGATTCAAAAGGAAAATGCAGGCAACGGTTTGGGAAAGAAACAGATGTTGGCTAGGAGGTAAGAAACACATGGCTAGGAGAAGGAGGCAGATATTGGATGAGAGAACAGTCGCTGGCATTTGTTGGGCGCAAGGGAGCTTTCATTTGTTGGAAGTAGAGTTGCTGGTGTTTATTGGGAGGTTAGGATACAAATGTTTTATGAGACATTGCAATGAAGCCAAACTTGAGGGGACTTAAATTAGAGTTTGGTTTCAAGTAGGACAATACATGTGCTTTAAATGTATTTTTATAAAGAATAGTCATTTGTCTAACATCAAAAGAAATTAGAATAAGGAAACCACAGAGTGAAAATGGTGTCAGGTGACTAACATGGAAACTACAAATTATAAGAGTTACTTGCAGGACAGGGCAGGGCCTGTAAAGGTGATTTGTGGGTAATTTGTTTTCTTGCACTCGCCAACTAATTTCTTTCCATCTGGTGATTAGTGTTACAGGAAGCATTGAGGACAAAGCTGACATTCTCCTTACCCAGCTCTCTCTTCTTTCAGATCTTTGAGTACTTTCGCAGAGACACAGAAAAGAGGGATTTTGTATCGGCTGGAGCCGCTGCTGGTGTCTCAGCTGCTTTTGGCGCTCCTGTGGGTAAGAATATGATGCTTCGGTTTATTCAGCTGCTAAGCTGCTTGAAAATAAAATGAGCCTCTTATAAATATGCAGGAGGTGAAGCTAACCGCATATTTAAGTTGTCTCTGCAAATGTGTTCTGCCTCAAATCTGCAGCCACTGTATCTATGTGAAAGATTATTCCATGCCTGTTATAGCACCATCCCATTCCAAAAAATCTTCAGTATACTCAGCCCTTTTGATCTGTGAATAAAATGGGGTACTTTGGCATTGTACAGAGCCCCATGTCTGCAAAAGCTGGTATCACAATTACTGAAGGAGTAGGAGAATTTGGAACAAAAGATGTTGACTGAAGCATCTCAGCCACTTCAACTGTGGCATTTTTATGGGAGCTAACTAAAACGGTTTATGTTAGAGTGGCTGTTCACCTGTTTTGTACATTGTTATGGACATTCATTTGAGAGCACACCAGGACATCTCTACTCGCCATTCACACTGTGAGTAATAGCATCAAAGTGGTGGAACAGGCTCCTGCATAGAATTGGGTCCTTTATATCAGGAGACCCATCTTTATGTGAGATGTGAGTTCCCTCTTTAGGGTCTAATCAGTCAACCCTAAGAGGGAACTCACATTTGACTACCAGGGTACTTTATTGCCCCATTGGTACATTTACATACAAAGGTTTTTAATCTGATAGGGCGGTCCAGTTATGAAAAGTAGTTGGTGGGCTCCCTGGCCAGTTTTAACCCACATCATCACACATGAGATACCATCCCAACTAGACTCTGCCTTGCATTCATCATACAGCATACCAATAAAAGATCTCCGCCAAAGTGACCATTCTGGGGACCCGTTGGGCATTGCAGCGCCGTCCCAACAAGGAGTAATAGCCCTATGATGAAGCATGACATCACTTTGGGATGTGTGAGGGCAACATGAAACAGTCCTGCTGAGTGCTGCCGTACATATGTGCGATTCCTGCAGAACCTGTCTATCTCCTCTTTCTCTCTAGGAACAGTAGCCCTAATATTTGTTGGAGACATTATCCAAGGAGCACAGGCACTGGACCGCTCTTCCATCTCCTAGCCCCCCCCCCCCCCCCCCCCCCCCACCACCTCCTCTCTCTAGGAAATCCTTTGATACAGACTTTGAGCGCCACCATTTTAAATGCCCATCTCATCTTGGCTGAGTTCCTCACAAACCAAGCTGCTGCAGTAAATTTTGGCTCACAGTCTAGGTTTTGACAGACCTATAGACCTTCAATTCTGACTATAGGACTCTGCACTAACCTTTCCATGTCACGAGTGGGGCATCATTTGTTTTTATTATGTATCTATCTTTCTTAGATCTACAGTTTTCTAATGTAGCTCTTGAGCATTTTAAATATGATGTTCAGAGTAAAATTATTAATCGGTGTTTGAAACCAAGAGAGGGAGAGAGTCAGCATCTACTCATGATCAAGAGACCTTTCAACGTCTTGTGGACAAATGTGCTTTCACATGTAAGGGAAGCCTACTCATCAGAACTCCCAGGATAATGACACGGGACTGCCAACCTCCACAATCAACAATGCTTGCTTGTAGGTGATCTTTATCCAGCCCAGGGCTGCCAATATTTCTCTGCTACTTTCCCAGCTTGAAGGTCACCGCATCTGGCTGTTTCTTGGTGGGACTGTAATACAGTATTACCTCAGAGGAGACTGAAAAGCAGTTTCAAAGATTATAACCAAAGTCAATTCTCAGGACCCACATGAGGATGTAGAAGATCTGAATACAACCAGGGATATCTGGTGGCCTGTCTGGTGGTAGTGAGAGTATTAAGCTGTGGTTCTGGCTCTGGCAGAGTGCCAGGTGGCAGTGAAGGCACGTTCATTAGGCCAACCTGCTGGCAGAGCACTCTATCACATTGCTTCATCACATCTGCTAGGGAGCCTTCGGGATTCATGATAAGAATGGGGCTGGTTGCATTCTTCTACAAATTGATAGTCATGTGAGGGAATGTACTTGTGAAAGGACATGCTGGTATTTATGGCACAGAGAGAGTTGTGGTTAAAAAGTTCCAAATGGGATCATTGGTATGCATGTGACCATGATGGATTTTTCTTGGTAAGGGACTAATGTTTGAAGGTCAGCTGTTGAATTGTTTATTCAAAACAGCTGTGGAGTTTGGAGCTCTTGTTAGCTGGCAGTTGTATTGTCACAAAATGTTTGTATCACCCTTGGGAAGATTGGATTTCTTCCAGAAAAATAGCCTTGTTTCTTTTTTTTAAATCTCTTGCAGGTGGTGTCTTGTTCAGTTTGGAAGAAGGAGCTTCATTTTGGAACCAGATGCTAACATGGAGAATTGTAAGTGCCTGCTGCTCTGTTGTAGTGCTAAGGCACTAATACTACAGTGGAGCTGATACACACCCGGATAGCGTTATATCTCAGCTGCCTGTATGATTGTGAGAGATTTAGAAGATGAGGATACATGATACAACTGTATTACACAGCAAAAGCATGGGGATGTGCTAGAGTGGTCTGGGATGCATGCTTTGTTGGTTTATGACCTGGGCTGCTTGTCCATAGTGCCCTCCATTTTATTTTGTCATTGTAATTGGAGCTGGCTGTTTGAACTGGGCATCTCTCCTTTCTTGAATTATCTGTGCACCTTAAAACACAGTGCTGTGTTGGCTTGGTTGCCTGATGGCTGGATTGTCTCGTCTGCTTTTTCTCAACAGTTGTATTGCATATGTTATGATGTTAGTGTGTTTTGTAACCTTCGCTCATGTGTGTATATTCTCTTTCCAGTTTTTTGCTTCCATGATTTCCACCTTCACTCTGAACTTCATCTTGAGCATCTACAATAAAAAGCCAGGCGATCTCTCCAATCCAGGTCTTGTCAACTTTGGGAGGTTTGGATCAGAGGTAAGATCACCCTGTTTAATCCAAGGTCAATCAACCTGTTCAAGTTCTACATAAAAGGGTCTCAATTATAGATCTGAATATTGTAGCCTCGTGAGATCCCATATTTGAGTTGCAATGGATGCAATTGTGATCTTTGTTCTTTTTCAGATATTGCCACACATTGATGTCCTCTGCACATCTTTTTGGGACAGTAAGCATCCTAGATCTAAACACAGGGCTTGATCTTGTATCTATCTTTCTTCCATTGCTGACCTAGTGATTGCAGAGCCGCAATGGGTACTAAGATTGATATAGGGGATCCCTAACTGTATTTGAGCATGAGTATTTTCTTGCTGACGTGGGCTGGCCCATACCACGCACGAAGGGCTCAATGACCTGCACACTTTTTAAAGGGCATCTTTCAATAGTTAACGTTTCTTAGAATGGAGTACATTGCAGTGGAGTATACCTTCCAGAGACTTTCTGCCATCTCCTTGTGAAGACTGTAGGCCTTGGAGTATTCATTATGATGTACCAGAGTCTGCAGCTCACATGGGAAGAGTTGCCCAATATCTGACACTACAGTAGAGCCCATTCCTAAATTTGTTTCCTTTGACTCTAAACTGATACACTTTTCTGACAGAATACATTCCTTTCATAAAAGTTTCCTTGAAAGGCCATCTCGAGTATTCTCTCACCTTTGCTTCAAGGAAGGTGGTCCAGCTGCAGTGCAGGCTCCACTTAAGGTTTACATTAGGGTTCCATTTCCAAGATGCTTCAACTTCTTGGGCAGGAGTTGGTTTTTGGTAGTTTCACAAGCTTGCAAGAATATTCACATTTGTCAGGCATGAACCTGACAAATGTGAATATTCCTCCCCAAGCACTTGATTGGACTGACCATATGGCATTAAGCTTTACGATACCCCCTTCACATCCAGTGGTGTGGACACAAGGTCAGAATAATTTTCTAAGACCTTGGGCGAGAGTAACCCCCTCCGCCTTTAGCCAGGCCTTAAGTGACCCCTCGTTCAATCTGGACGCGGATCCGAATTCCGCCTGGGAAAGACTGGAGTGAGCGATTCAGGGAGCTTTAGACGCCATAGCTCCCTTGAAAAGGGCCACAATTCAGGAGAGGGCAGCCCCTGCCCCTGGTACTTGGACACCCTTAGAAAGGAGAAGTCCATGTGCAGCGTTCTAGAGAGGATATGGAGGAAAACAAAGGGGGAATCAGACTAATTATTATATCGGAAATCACATAGAGCTTACCTAAACAGCCGTAATACAGCAAGACGGTCATACTTGGGTGCACGCCTTGTAGAGGCTGGTCAAAAGTCATTTATCCAGGGAAAGGCCCAAAGGAGATCTGCACGGCATGCATGGGTCATACTCATGTGGGAAATGCAAGGCCTGCAGTAACAGTCAGAGGGTGCTTTCATATCAGGTGCCACATAAGGATTCAAAAATCAAGATTGGCAAGTTTATCACTTGCTCAACTTCATTTGTAGTATACTGCCTGAAATGTCCCTGCGGACTTCGATACGTGGGGAGCACCACGAAGGCACTTAAGCTGAGAATCCTAGAACACCAACGGGCCATCGTGAACAAGGATGAGAACTATCCGATGGCCCGACACTTCGCCTCTCACCACAACAGTGATAGAACTTTACTTAGCTTCTTTAGCTTAGACTGTGTGCCACAAGACATAAGGGGTGGGGATCTTAAGCGGAAGCTAAGGCGGCTGGAGTCAAGATACATTATAGACCTCCAAACTAAATCTCCAGGGGGTCTGAATGCAGGGGAAGAACTGCTATCACATCTGTAGTAGTAGAAATTAAGAAGCACATGGGAAGCTGTCAATGCCTGAGAATTTACTATTTTTCTAAAAATGCTTGAAGAAATTCAGTTGGTAGTTGGTTTTGAGACCCTATAAGATGGATTTGATTAACACACTTTATTTAGAAAGTATGGTGAAGGGGTATTGGTTTGAATTACTGGTAGTTTCACTGTTTAATTTAATTTATTAGTGCTTTAAGCAATTTATTAATTATGTTGTGGGTTTCACTAATTAGATTTGCTATTCTTCTTGTTTAAACCTCTACCAAAGGATATATTGAATTTATGTGCAATGCGAATAATGTTGATTTAATGAATTGTTTCTTGGATTTTAACTTGAGAATCCTGATTTATTGGTCCATTCAGGGCAGAATAAGTAAATATAAGACTGTCTATCAATTGATAGTTAATAGTACATGAATTGCTTTTCAACATTAGCAAACATTGCTTTGATTAACTTATTGCAATTTTGTTCGAGTTGATTTACCATTCTAAGATGGCGCTCATGATTTGGAATACGATCCGTTTTTTGTGTTCATTATTATGCCTTTATGTACTTCCGCCTTGCCGTCGCCAACTGACGAAGGCAAGTGCTGAAACGCGTCTGTTATTTTGAATTTTGTGCAATAAACCTTAGCGGGTTTTACCTACTGCGAGTGCTGTTATCTGTCTTTGACTGCGGAGCTTATATATATATATATATATATATATATATATATATTGCAACACATCCAACTACCCAGTCGAAATAATGGCAAGCACACTGGAATCCGTTATAAAAAGATTTTAATGCAAACCCCCCTTCACCCCTGACAGACGCGTTTCGCTAATCTAGCTTCGTCAGTTTGTGTTTGTAAAGTGACGCCATTTTAAGCCTATCGGCCGAGACCTAATCATTGACATCGATGATGTACCATTCTGTCAACGTAGCGGCCATCTTTGAACATATATTTGTCCTCTATTTACAGAGTAAAACATAGGCAATGGTGTAAAAGATAGTGCGGAGTGCTCATTTAAAAACATTACAGATAACAAACATTTCATAGTTGCAGTACAAATCATTGTGTTTGATACTTTCGGGGATATATGATAACCCAACCTTAAGTCCTAATATAACCTTAAGGGATCTTAGCTTGTTTTGACTTGTGGGGGTGTATCCCCCTGTATGCCTTCTTTATATTTACATCAGACATAAAGGTCATTGTTTATTCCCCATCCTTGTTGTGTAGCCCTGTATGGGCAAAGTATCTCATTTTAATATTCTCTTTCGAATGATGTCGGATGAGGCACATAACTGATACCTCAGGGAGTTATTTACATATTTCAGATATTATGCAGACATACAGGTCAACCATACACATGATCCCATGTGTATGTTCACAGATGGACCCACAATTCCTCATCGTTATTAAGGCCCCATGGTGTCATGGTTTTTAAGTCAGTGATGTATCTTGTCTCCAAAATTCTGAGTGCCTTTTCTCTGTCTCCCCCTCGTTCTAAACGATTTACTTGATCGATGCAGTAAAAGCTTAGCAGATCTCTATTGCTATGGTGACATTCCGCAAAATGCCGGGCAACCGGATATGACTTATCTTTGTTAACGATTGCTCGCATGTGTTCAAGTATCCTGAGCTTTGTGGGGTTAATGGTGCTCCCTATGTATCTTCTTTTGCATGGGCACACTAGACAGTAAACGGTATATTCTGAATTGCAATTTAATAGTTTGATTTTCCTGTTGGGTCTCTTCACCTGTTCTACCTGGGTATTCTAAAGTTTTTCTACTCCCTTTACAGGCTTTGCAGCGCAAACAGGGGAAAAAACCTTTTAAGTTCGATCGATTAGTGGGCTGTGGCTTTTGAAAGAAATGGCTACTTATAAGATGGTCAGACAGTGATTGACAGCGCCGATAAGTTATTAACGGCTGCTTAGATAGATGTTTTTTCAAAATGCTGTCAGTTGTCAAGATATGCCAATTTTTCTTAAAAGAGTGAACCAGATCGCCTGATTTTGTGTTGAATTTGATGATCATTATCACCTCCTCCTCCACTTTAGGCACTATTTTAGGCACCAGGAGATCCCTCCTATTGATCATGGATGCTTTATTGGACGCCTGTCGCAATAGGTTTTTGGAATACCCCCTGCTCAGGAACCTGTCGTTTGCCTCATTACTGGCTTGTTGAAAGTCAGTTTCTACTGAACAATTTCTTTTTAGGCGTAATAATTCGCCATAGGGGACATTTTTATCAGACTCTTTGGATGGTAACTCGCTGCATGCAAAACGGCGTTACCAGCCGTTGGTTTCCTATAGTCTTGTTTGGAGGGTATTGTTGTTTATATAAACCTCCAAATCCAAATAACAAATGCTAGTTGCACTTATTGTGCTTGTAAATTTCAGGTTCATCGTATTATCAGTCAGTTTGGAGATGTACTCCTCAGCCGAGGTACGATCTCCACGCCAAATAATAAAAAGATCACTATGTATCTGGTCCACATTGAAATGTTATCTGTCCATGCCTCATTAATCTCAGCCCATGCTACGTGCTTCTCCCACCAGCCCACGAACAAGTTTGCGTAACTGGGGGAGAAGCACGAGCCCATTGATGTACCCCTGATCTGTTTGTATAATTGATTTGAAAAAAGAAAGATGTTGTGGTATAAACAAAAGCGTATCATGCTGATTATCATATTACTGTGTGACCTGTATTTTTCTGGCTTCTTATCTAAAAACCATTTGATTGTCATTAAGCCAATCTCATGGGCTATGCAGGTATATAAATTTACCACATCAAATGTGATTAAAAGCATGTTTTCATCCCAACTAATCTTGTCCATAATACGGAGGAAATCCTGTGTGTCTCTCACGTATGACGGTAAGTCTTTCACAATGGGAGCAAGATATCAGTCTATGAAACAAGATGTATTTTCCAAAAGACTCCCAATGGAAGATACAATTGAGCGCCCTGGTGGTCTTTTGGCGTGCTTGTGGATCTTGGGGAGGTGATAAAAAGTGGGTAAGATCGGTGATTCACAATATAACAGTGCGAACTCATCAGCATTGAGCATGCCTTCCTCCTTACATCCGATTAGCATTCCATAGAAGTCACTGATACTCTTTACATACTCAGTTCTTTGAATGATGGTGTAGCACTCTTTGTCTTTTAATTGTCTATGTGCTTCTTGTTCGTAATGTTCTTTGTTGAAGATCACAATATTGCTGCCCTTGTCAGAGGGCTTTATTTTGATGGTTTTATCCTCCTTCAATGACCTTATTGCTTGCCACTCTTTTCTCGTGATGTTGGATGATTTCAAATCCATTTTGTCTCTTGATATTTTTTCCAAGTCCGCCAACACCGCTTCGTTGAAGACATCTATAGCATCATAGGGTGCCATGGGTAGCTTTTTTGATTTTTTCTTCATATTACTTGGGTCTCGTGTTTGTGATATAGATACATCACCTCCTTGTGTGTTATTGAATTCGCTTTCTAAAACCTCTTGGGTTGGAGTCAATAAGAGATTTGCCAAAATACTAGGATGTTCTTCTGTAGTTTCTTCTATTTCATTACCAGTGTTAATTTTCACCGCCACCTTCTGTGGGTGAAGAAGAAAGATTTTTTTGAATTTAAGCTTTCTGATGTATCTAAATAGATCGATTCTTGTATCCACCAGATTGAATTCACTCGCAGGGCAAAAGCTTAAACCTTTTTTTGAGGACCCTTAATTCATCCACTGTCAGTTGTCTTTTCGACAGGTTGATGACATTATTTTCTTCAGTTATTGTTTTTTCTTTTTGTTGCGATTTGAGGTACTCCGGGTCACTCTCGGTGAGGCAGTCAGTTGCATATCTCCTCTTACCCCTTTTGCCCCGCCTTGTCCTCCTTTTTGGCTTGGTTGTTTGGGGGGGTGAATTCTTTGTTGTGGCCTCTGGCGTGTTTCCTTTATAACTTGGAATTCGTCCAAAAAAGGTGTTGCGCTTCTGTTCTTTTTAGATACAGGAACACTATTTTGTTCGCCTTCAGATACTTCAGATTCTTCTGTATCCGTATTGTTTGTGCTTTTTGCCCCTTGTGCTAATCGTTTTCTGGTAGCATCAAATTTACAAGCAAAAGTCAATATTCTACCCGATAGATAGTCTTGCTTGTCTTTTTGGAATTTAGTTTGCTTGCGCTTTCGAATACAAAATATGTGTATATATATATATATATATATATATATATATATATATATATATATATATATATATATATATTACCTACTGGCGGTCGCCAGTAGGTATATATAGTTAGGACGGTTTACCATAGGAAATCCCCAACATTCTATTGGGAATAACTTTGGCCCTGGTTGATGAATCTTCACAAATTTCTCAAAGAAGATGGCTCGCTCCGCTCCGCTCCTTCCCTGAAAGTTTGGGGGGGATTCGTCAAGTGGGGGCTGAGAAAAAAGGGGGGTCCCAAAACGTTTTTTCCCCATGTTAATTTCCATAGGACCTTTAGACTCGGCTACAGCCCGAACGGCTGAACGGAATTATTTGAAATTTGATAAAATGGAAGAGACTGGTTCGCAGATTACGCTTTTCTTTAAATGGTGTAAATCCGTCCAGTATTTGCTGAGAAAATTGCATTTGAATTCAATTATATATCTATAAGCGCGCACACGTGCGCGCACTGTCCCCGCCTGCCTGCCTGCCTGAAATTGGGCCGCCGCGCTGCCCGCGGCGACCCGGAAGTGCTGCGCGGCCGGCTGTAAATGTCCGCCCCCTCCGCGAGGGGGAAGAAGGATGATGGCGGCTGACTCCGTGATGGGAGGGAGCCCTCCCATTCGCAAGAGAAGCGTTTAAGTGCTCACCTCGTTTTTGTCTCCGCCTGCCTGCCTAAAATCGGGCCGCCGCGCTGCCCGCGGCGACCCGGAAGTGCTGGGGCCGGCCGGCCAATCCCAGCGCGGCCGGCCGGGAATGCCCGCCCCCGCCGCGAGGGGAGAGGAAGGAAGACGGCGGATGACTCTGCAGTGCTCCCGAGGCCGGAGCTGCTGAGCTGTCCGTTGCAGCTAGAGCCTTCGGGAGCCTTCGGAGCTGCTTCTATCTTTGCAAATATCCCTGACGAGGAGGTGCGTGCTCCTGGGCTGCCTGGAGATGGAAGAGCATATACTGTGACAGAAGTAAGCATCCCACCCTGTGTAGGTGCATATAATGTGATGGGAGTGAGTGCCCAACCCTTTGCGTACTATCCTAGTAAGAAACATACCTTTAGGGCTGGTCTCTGGACAGCGAGGACGAGGACTTCCTCTCTCGGACACAGACCAGAGCATGGTCACATTAGTCCACTCCTTCCTCCCGCACTTCCTCCACCCACGCGTGTCTCCTTTCGGTACTGTTTCTCCACACGGGATCCAGCGTGGCCCTGCCCTGAACCTGCCAGCCCCGAAGCGCCTTCCGCTGGCTTTCTGGCGCTTTGTGCCAAGGCGTGTTTCGGAAGCCTTTGTGTATGGGTAACAGTACTTACAACCTGAGGGCCTCAGCAAGTTGCACCCTCAGCGTGTAACCAGAGCAGGGCCTGCTGCCTCGGCCTGCTTCACCCTCGTTTTCCAAGTATGAGGCGGGAACGACTTATCGGTCAACAGAGCTGCACTCCCTGCCTCCGCCTCCATAGCGCTGGGTGCCCGGGTCTGAAAGCACCTCAGAGAGGGTACGGCAGCCTCTGCCTGCAGCTGACTGCAGGAAGATGCTCATCCGGCCTCTCTTCCCTGCTCGCTGCTCTGCCCGGTCACGTGGTCCGATACCACTAATCCAAGTTCATCCTCTTCTCAAGGGACCACCTGGACAGCAGCAGAAGGGAGCTCAGGCGCTTGCCCTAATCTGGGCGATATACACCTCTGAAACCGTCGCTTCAACAAAGTGCCATGCCATTGCTGAATTCTTCAAGTCACACAAAGATCCTGAAAACTTGAATCAGTTCATGAGAAAGACGGAGCCAAATTCAAAGAGAGTTGTTTGAAGTGGCAAGAAAGAAAGGCCGGCAATCTAAGAGACAGGAAAGTGAGAAAATGGAAGGATACATAGGAAACAGACTAGTGAACTATGAAGGGGAAAAAAGGGAGCACCAATGATTTGAAGAGGAAGAAGAGGAGACGGAAGAAAGGAAAAGGGAAGGGCACGTTCACAACGAAAAAAGAAGCAGAGGAAGGAGACACAGAGAATAGAGTAATCTAGAGAGAGAACGGATATAGGTCGCGAGTGACAGAGAGAACCCTGATAGAAGAATCAGAGAGAAAACAGATAAGCTACAGAGGGGGGCAGAGGAAAGGGGGCAGAGGAAACAGAGAAAACGAGATAAGAGATGCATAGAAAACAGTGTTAGGAAACAGGAGAGAGTTGACAAAAAGAAAGAGCCCGCCAGAATAGAGATTAGAATGAGTGAAATACAATGGATATTGGATCATACAGAGAACAGAGAGCCACAGAGAAGGACCTTTAGATTCAGTCAGAGAGAAATATTGGTATGATGAGTCCATAAGAACATGGAATTCAAGCTAAGAAAACACCAATTCTACAATTGGGCACTTTTGATGACTGCACTAAGAGTACAGTAAACCGTGGGTTTGCCTTCTAGCTACAGAGATCTGTTGCTACCAGCAGGCCATGGGTTCGAATTCCAGCTATGCCATCTCATTCTCCCATGGACCACAAAATGTTTCCTACTAAGTTCAAAAGGTCCATTATCAGTCTTTAAATACAAGAAGGAAGACCTTCTTCAGTATGAACATCTGGAAGCGTGTCTTCTTGACTGCTACCTTCACCTGGGAGTCAAAGGTCAGGTGTGAGAAAAATAAAACTACTATGGACTCACAAACCTGCTCACTACGAAAACATAAATGCCATGTGCAGGCCAATCCCATAGGGTGGAACTATAACTGAGCACTGCAAGTGCGGCGCAATAAATATATAAATAAATATTTATTTATATAAAATAGGCATTGCATAATATATAAGTCAAAATGCAAACAAGAATTAAAACCACAATTCTGGATAAAATGCATATTAAAAAGTTCATCTATAGTTAGGATTTTTGCACGTGTGGATTTTGTCTAATTAAGGTTAAAAAAATATATATATCTGTAAGCGTGCACCGGCGCGCTTACGTTACGGGTTTTGTTTGCGCTCCAGAGCTGATACGTCACGGTTATGCTACGCGTCCTATAATAAAGAATATATTTTACAGCTATAGATATTAGCATTTAAAAAACCAATGAAATTCACTGAAAAAACCATAGGTTATACACTATATATAGTTAGGAATTAGCCTTTAAAAAACCAATGAAATTCACTAAAAAAAACATAGGTTTTAGGCCTTATATAGTTAGGAATTAACATATAAAAAAACCATTGAAATTCCTCCTATATAGTTAGCTGGACATTTTATTGACATAAAACCCAATGAAATTCCATATATAGTTAGTTGCAATAACTATATATCGCGCACCCGCAATCCACTGCTGATGATGTCACATATTACATCATTCATGACATGGTCAGTGACATCACTGATGACATCACTGATGACATCATCCAGTGACTGTGTGTTTCTGTAAAGTTTAAAAATGTTTTACATATTGAAGAATGAGTGGATGTATAAGTGTCTGGATGCCACGACGGTCAGGGCAGCAAACTCCTTAGCCATCCTCGGGCGATACGACCGTCAGATGTGGTCAGAGATCGCGGCTTTGGTTGACCTACTTCCGGAATCCTCTAAGGCAGAAGCCCATAAGATCGTGCAAGAGGGAGAGAAAATATCCTCTGAAATTATAGACTGTGCCATTGATATTTCCTCTACGGGTTTCAGACAGCTCGCAGGTGCTGCAGTCTTAAGGAGGCAGGGCTGGTTTAAGGCTACAGCTTTTCGGCCTGAAGTGCAGGCAAGAGTGCTCAATTTTCCTTTTGATGGAGATTCCCTCTTCGGCAAGCATGTGGACGATGCCTTAGAGTCCATCAAGAAAGACATGGACACTGCTCGTGCCCTGGGATCTCTCCAATACCGGAAGCGGCCCTTTCGGGGAGCACGTTGCAGAGGTACTTACTCCAATTTTCGTGGCTCCTCCCATTACCGCACCTATGGTGAAAACAAGCAGCACTACTGCTATCAAACTCAGAATAGGCAATCCAATTCCAGGCCTTATAGAAGGAAAACCACCTACAGAGGAGGTGCTACCTCTAAAAAAAACTGGGACTTTCCACGGATCAAGTGTTCTCCTGCTCTGAAAATTGCAGGTTGAATCTCCCAACACTTCTACAATTGTTCAAAAATAACTTCAGATCGTTGGGTCTTGGATGTCATCTTAAAGGGCCACGCTCTTGAATTTCTCTAATTTCCAATGGCCCTCCCCCAGCACATTTGAAGGAACTGTTTGCGCAAGTCGCAGTTATGATAAAAAAAAATAGGCTGTCAAAGTGGTTCCTAGTTTACAACAAGGCAAGGGCTTTTATTCACGCCTTTTCCTTATCAGGAAAAAATCAGGAGAGTGGCGCCCTATCTTAGACCTCCAAGCCCCCCAACAAGTTCATCAAGTCCCAAACATTTCGGATGCTGACCTTGCTGGAAATTTTACAGTTCCTGAATCCCGGAGAGTTCCTCTCCACAATCGACCTCCAAGATGCATACTTTCATGTGCCAATCCATCACAGACACAGGAAGTACCTTCGTTTCACAGTGGTATCGAAACACTTCCAATTCAAAGTTTTACCTTTTGGCCTTCGTTCCGCTCCGAGGGTCTTCACAAAGATCATGGCTCCGGTTGCGGCTTTTCTACACCTACAGGGCATACAGTTTTAAACTTATTTAGACGACTGCTTGATAAAGGCCCAAACCTTTCTAGCAGGAAAACCACACACTCAGACTTGCCTATCCGTCTTTCAAGCCTTGGGTCTTTCCATCAACCACGAGAAATCGCATTTCCGTCAAGCACAACAAAGGATCTTTCTAAGGGCATTAAAAGACTCTCATCTGGCACAGGTGTTTGTTTCGCAGGAGCGCCAATATCGGATTATCAAGATGGTGGCTCTTCTACGCTCAAGAAGGTCAGCTTCTGTCCGAATGTTAAAATCTTTTCTGGACATGGCATCGTCCTGCATACAGCTGATCCCCAATTGCAGGCTGCACATGCAAGTCCTCCAAGAGGAGTTGGACAAACAATGGCGGCAAGTCTCCGTGTCGTTCAACGACAGTCTGCCTGGCCCCCCGCATTCAGGGCCCATTGGAATGGTTGGCTCACCTTCCAAACATTGCAACTGGGCGGCCGTTCCAGGACACAGACCCCACGCTTACCCTTACGACAGACGCTTCCTTAGAGGGCTGGGGTGCACACCTCGAAGGGTTGTCAGTCAAAGGCAAATGGACGGCAGATCAATGCAAATGGCACATAAATCCCCTGGAACTCTTGGCTATCTTTCTCACCCTAAAATCTTTCCGGCTGCTGGTGGAAGGGGAGTCACTGCTGGTGCGTAGAGACAACACCACCAGTATGCACTACCTCAACAAGCAAGGGGGTACAAGATCTCTTCTGCTATCCAGACAGGCACAACAGATCTGGGAATGGGCGATTCATCATCGAGTCCAGCTCACAGCAGTTCACGTACCGGGTGCCTCCAACGCCCTTGCAGATTCTCTCAGCAGATCGGCTACGGACAATCATGAGTGGGAACTCCATCAACCGACTCTGGAGTATGTGTTTCGCTTGTGGGGCCAGCCGGAGCTGGATCTGTTTGCGACTCCACTCAACCGCAAATGCCTACGCTTCGCAAGTCGGCATCCCACAACCAATCGAGTGGGAATGCGTTTTCGATCAACTGGTCGAACAAATTTGTTTACGCTTTTCCACCGATCCCTCTGATACCACGCCTACTGCACAAGATGAGACTTCAACCGTGTCACATCCTATTGATTGCGCCCAGGTGGCCGCGTCGCCCGTGGTTCACGGATCTTCCTCTGTTTTCCCAGTGCGATCCGATTCTTCTTCGTCCCCTGCCTCATCTTCTCACCATGAGGCAGGGCCAGATTTGCCACCCGGATCCAGCGTCTCTCCAGCTTCACGCTTGGAGCCTGAGCACAATGAGTTTGCATGTCTGAATATTGCTCCAGAGTGCAGAGTGGTGCTTGCTCATGCAGGTGCTCCTTCCACAGTCAAAACCTATAAACTGAAATGGAAACGGTTTTGTGTTTGGTGCCACAAGGAGAAGGTTGAACCTCTGCTCGCCACACCTGAGCAAATCCTGCCTTTTTTCCTCCTTTTGGCAAAGTCGGGACTTTCACATTCCACTCTTAAAGTCTTCCTGGCCGCGATTTCCCGCTTTTGCCACAATGGTTCCACATCCCTGTACTCCTCTTGGATCATTCGTCAGTTCTTTAAGGGCCTGTTCCGGATGTTTCCACCTATCCGGCGTCCACCACCTGCTTGGCGTTTGAATCTGGTCTTATCACAGTTCCTCAAACCTCCTTTCGAACCTATTCATTCAGCAGGATTAAAATTCCTTACTTGGAAAGTTTCCCTCCTCCTCACACTTACATCCTCCAGGGGAGTGAGCGACATCCAAGCTTTCACCATTCAGCCTCATTTTCTTCAATGCTCAAGGGACGCTGTTACACTTCGTACACATCCTAACTTTATTCCTAAGGTTCCTTCTGACTTCCACCTTAATGAACCTGTCATTCTCAAGACTATTTTCCCAGACCCTCAGTCTCCCGCTGAGCGCTCTCTTCATTCTTTGGACTTGAAGCGCTGCCTCAAATTCTACATCCAACGCACTGCTGCCTTTCGTAAATCAGACCAGCTCTTTGTGGCCTATGGACGGATGCGCAAGGACATCCGGTCACTAAACAATCCATTACTCAATGGATTTCTTCTGCCATCTCATTCTGCCATCAATGGGCTGGCAAGCCTCTTTCTGCTCCGGTGCGAGCACACTCGACGAGGGCAGTTCCATCCTCTACCGCCCTATTTGCTGGAGTGCCTCTGCATCAGATCTGCAGGGCGGCAACGTGGTCCAGCAGGCAAACGTTCACGAGGCACTACTGTCTGGAGACAGCTGACGCTGCAGACACTGCTGTGGGTCAAGCTGTGCTACGAAATCTCTTCAGATGAAGGTGAGCCTCTGTTGCTTCCCGCCTCCTGTCATAAAAGGTTCTTTCATATATATGCAATGTTCATATGTGCATTTATTTGCTTGCATTTGTTCTTATTGCCTATTATGGCTCATGTGTTGGCGTACTGCTTTCTATTCTTATTCAAGCATGTGAATCTATGAAAGACACCCTAATACTGGAGAAGAACAAAAGTTCTTACCTGTAAACTGTGGTTCTACTGTATTGGTGTCTTTCATAGATTCACATGCGACCCACCCTTCATCCCCACAGAGGCTCTCCTTTCCTCATGCACTCTTGGTCACTTTGGTGCTACGAAAATCTGAGGGCTTGAGCTTCTGAGGAGAAGGTTCTAGAGGGTGCTTCAGCCTGATTGGCTGGAACGTGGACCATTATAATGACATGGATATGTTACTAAAGTGAATTCTCCCTTTAGGCTTCTATGGGCCTATGTTGTTTTATCTATCTATCTATCTATCTATCTATCTATCTATCTATCTATCTATCTATCTATCTATCTATCTATCTATCTATCTATCTATCTATCTATCTATCTATCTATCTATCCCCATAGAAGCCTAAAGGGAGAATTCACTTTAGTAACTTATCCATGTCATTATAATGGTCCACGTTCCAGCCAATGAGTTCAAGCAGCCCTCCAGTGAGCCTCCGAATGAGTCATGTCATTTGAGATGTCATCAGTGATGTCATCAGTGATGTCACTGACCATGTCATGAATGATGTAATATGTGACATCATCAGCAGTGGATTGCGGGTGCGCGATATATAGTTAGTGCAACTAACTATAAATGCGAATTTCAATGGTTTTGTGCGAGTAAATTAAGGTTTTGTAAATGCTAATCCCTAACTATATATGGTCTATAACCTATGGTTTTTTCAGTGAATTTTCAAGGTTTTGTAAATGCTAATTCCTAACTATATATGGTCTATAGCCTATGGTTTTTTCAGTGAATTTCAATGGTTTTTTAATAGCAAATATCAAAAGCTGTAAAATGTCAAGTACGTGGTAGGTAAAAACATTTTCGTATTTATGCACGCTGATGTGCTTTGAACGCTGCTCCCCCCCCTTTCCCCCCCCCCTCTTCTTTTCTTTTAGGAGTATTCTCTCTTTGCAGATAGTGAAGGGTAGGTAACGTAAGCCTTTGCCCCCGTTGTAACCCGTCGTGCCTGCTTCCCTCTCCATTTGATTGATTGTTATCCAAGCATTTACTGTTTTAGAATTGGTTCTCTTTGGTTCATTCTCTATTTACAAACAAGCACAGAGTCGCAATACTCTGTTTTGTCTTTGCAGATAGTGAAAAATCGTTTAAAAAAACAAAAGGAATCGAGCAAAATCAGTAGGCCACTAATGGGATCTCTTTTTGACCTCGCTAAAATAGAAACATTAGGAACAACACCTCATGAGAAATACGAAACTAGTAAGATGAACTGAGCTCGACACCATGATGGCTGCAAGACAGCTCGGCTCCGCCGCCCACCCCGCCCAAAATAACGACAAACCCTATGCAAATATTATAAATATATACAACACACCAGCAAAGTAACAGGGTAAAACGTTTTATTAAATAACTATTTACATGGCAGCCTGCTGCAACATCCATCACTGTTCCTGTCGAGGTAGCATAGCTGGCGGCCTAGGAGTGGAGGACCGTTGTGCAAATTGCCCGGGGATGACACCATGCGCCAAGACTCGTCCCCAGTACATGCAGAGCTGATGTCCGACAAGTTGTGTGTGAGGCTGCCTTGCTGATGCCGCCAACCCCACCACCACCTTTTTGTTGCCTGATCCGGCTAGCTCAATCGATCGAGCATGATACTCATGCACTCTGATCTCCTTGGCCTCAGTCAAGCATCAATAGTAAGATTTTCATACGTGAGTGTAGGTTCATGGTTTTCCATCCACAGACTAAAAGCCTGGAGTGGGAGTGAAAGAACCATAACTAGGTAAGAAGGAAGGCAGACGCTGTGGGAAGGTCTCTGGATATGGTATGTTCCTTGGTCCCTGAGTTGCTTCGATGTCACTGCCTTGCACAAATGGCATAAGTCCTGGATGTTGGGTGCCATAGTTGAGAGTTCTGAGCAGCGCTTGTAACACTGTCTGAAGCTTATTTGCACCTGCTACAGCTTCACTATTCTTAAAGTAAGTGGGGGCTGTTTGTGGACCTTACTGCATTGGAAAACAATGTGATGCGGTGCCTCCCTGAACCGCTTGACGGAGGCCCCCGAGGAGCGGTGTGATGGCGTGGACTCGGAGGAGGCGCTTGGCTCCAACCCCCTCCCCAAGTCTTGTTGCCCTGGTGTGGCCTGAGATCGCCCCCGACATAGGCGGCCGGCTCCCGGGGTCAAGCGGAAATGTATTGCCTTTTGGTGCCTCTTCCATTCTGAACATTGTCCCACAATCTGTTTGACCTGTAGACACGTACTGCGGTGCCCTAGTCCGACCATCTCATATTCTTGCACCAGGAGACGGCGTGGGATGCACTAGAAGGGAGAGGCAGCGCGAACGAGCCTCCCCCACCTCCCCAGGTGGAGGTTTTTCAGGTACACCCCAGCGCTTCACGCAACCAGCTGAGTTGCGCCCTCTCTTGCTGCTACAGCGTCTCGCCCACCATCCACTTGAATTGCGCCCACTCTTGCGGTGCAGCGATAGGCAGCTGCAACAGGACTCTCAAAATGGTGGCCGACTCTTCGGATTTAGGCCTGGTCCACTAAAATGGCCCTGGGACACCTTGGAACTCAGACGCTTGATTGCTAGGGCATGGACCCCATTCCCAAAAGCGTCCCCTCAGCCTTGAAGATTCTACAAAAGTCACCCGGGCCCCCGACTCCCGCAGACTTCTGGTGGCGAGCGACTGCCATGATTGCTCGCGGAATAGCCACGACGTAGCCACGGGGTGCTCTCATGCTGACGCCAGCTTCAATCTGAAACATCCAGAAACACTGTAGACTACCAATTCGATCAGTTCCGGTGGAGCCCCAACGTGACCCGGTAGAGAAGAACTTGCCCTCCCCTCTTTGACTGAAGGTTCTTGTTGCCTGTCCCTTCTGTTGTCATTTAACAGAACTTTTTGGACTACTGAAAGGGGTTGTGTTCCGACCGCTGGTTGGTGGAGACATTTTGACTATATTCTGGACCTGCGTTGTCGCGTAATGCGTCATATGACGCGCCGCGTTAGCGCACCCGGAAGTGCTCCGGTACGCAAGGCGCAGCTTCCCGGAAGCGATCCAGAGCGCGGCGCGCAGCGCGTAACGTAAGCATAACAGGTCATGTGACTTGTTAATAAAACTTTTCATTGGTTCATTTTACTTTTGCTATTCTAATGATGAAAGGCTGGTCATATGAAAAGGGCGTTTCTTCGTCCCATGAGGGAGCCGTTGAAGAAAAGAGGCTCAGCCTGCTGTCTTAGTCGCTGATAGGCATGAATATCAGATTCTTATCGATCACTTTATGTTGCAGGAGTAGAAAACACAACAGCCCTTCACCATTTATCTTTACTGCGTTCCTGCGTATTATACCTTTTAACCGTCATGTAATTGGACTCCTTTATTTCACTTGCCTTTGACTGATTCGAAAACAGTGGCTATTATTCAAAACTTTACCAATGTAGGTACTACTACCATGTTTTGTTTTAAAAACCTTTATTGTGAAAATGTCAGTATACAAATACGGGCCTATAACCACGTGGGCCGGCCACGGAGCAAACTGGAATCGTATATGATGAGGGAACATTTACACTGTAGAAGAACGTAAAGGGCGACCCATTAGGTTGCAAGAACTAAGGTGTCTAACATTTGCGGAATCGGTGGACGTACATTTTATAATTAAAGTACGACAGGGCCAGTTACAATAAAATTATCTAGTTATACATTTGCGGGCAAGTACCATAGGTGACGTTAATTTGAACTTTCAATAGTACAGCAATCAATAACACATCAGAACTTAATATCAATAGGGATGTCCAAATGTTCAATCAATTCTCGTCCCCGCCCGCCATGTGCTTCAAAACTGCATACGTATCTCGTGATATCAAGGTTGGGCAACCAGTACACAACAAGGAGTTACGAGTCCTATTTATACCGGCGCCATTTTGGGCGAGGCCGGACAGGTCCAGGATATAGTCCTGGGGGCCTTGATCTACTGTAACTCCTTGATCTACTGTAACTCCTTTGAAGAGGGGTGATTCTTTATAGTTGAGGCCATAAACTACATCCGCAGGGCCCTTGTGGGATACAGTTGCTGCCATCTGTCCTGGAGAAGGCCCTGGGTGGTACTTTCTCAGGCTGTTGCCAATGTGAGAGATGCTGTAAAGTTCTGAATACGATACGGCCTGGACACTTCTGACTCACTAGGTAGTGCGGTTTCATCAACGGTGCCCTTACGGCACCACACCTGGTTAAGAACGACTGGCTTTTCTGGGGATGTCCAATCATGTCTTATGGACAAGCCCTTTGATGGTTCCCTCCTCTTCGGAGACTAGGTGGATTCTGTGCTAGAGATATTTAAGGGAGAGAGATTTAAGGACAGAAAGGCTATGACCCGGTCATTGGGCCTTTCTATGGCCCCTCGTCACTCCCAATCTGCCTTTCGCTCATTTTGTGACTACCTCTACCCCCCATGCCACCATCTTACGAATGGCTGACAGAATACCATTTGTCTCTTCTCTGCCAGGAAGTCATGGCTTTCTTGGCCAAGGGAGACATAGTGAGAGTACAGACGCCAGAAGTAGGTTGTGGTTGCTTTCCCGCTATTTCTTAATGCAGAAATAAGATGGAGGCCTTTGTCCTATCCAAGATCTACGCCCTTTCAATTACTTCCTCAAGAAGGAGAAGTTCAAAATGCTGACAGGTCGAGTAGGATGAGGGCTGCGGAGAGTCCTTGGTCCAGGAAGGTGCGGGTGTCATTTGTGGTGGCAAGTAGGGCGTCCTCAGTGCTGTGTTGCTTTGGAATCCGGATTGGGACAGGTCGAGGGCGGCGTTCTCTTAGATGAATTGAGTTAGTTCCCTGCTGACTGTTTTCTCTGCAACTTTGGCTGCGAAGGGGAGGAGCGAGATGGGCCGGTAGTTCTTGAGGTCAGTGGGGGTCAGCTGTGGGCTTCTTGAACAGGGGCCTGCTTCTGTGCGCTTCCAGTTATCGGGAAAGGTGCCTGTTTTGAAGGTGGTGTTGATGGTGCGTTGGAGTTCGGGTGCGATGGTGGTCGCAGCTCTGTGGTAGATGTGAGGAGGGCAGGGGTCGGTGGGGGCCCCTGAGTGGATGCCTTTCATAGATGAAGCTGTGTCTTAGGTCATGATCGGTGTCTAGCTGAAGTTGGTGGGCTGACTGGTGCCTTTAGAAGGTGGGGGACCGGCTGTGGCTTCTGGTGGATTGTCAACAAAGTTGTCGTAGAGGGTTTGGACCTTGATGGAAGGCTCCCTACCTCGCCATTAATCCTGACAAACTGGTGCTTCACACACAAACCTCTTTTCTTCCAAGAGTGGACACTCAATTTTTTATGTAGGACAATCCATCACCATGCCTACTTTTTTACACTCCTACAACCCTCAAAAGAAGAGCAGCGACTTCACTGTTTGGACCCAAAAAGAGCATTGTTGTTCTACTTTGACTGCACATGAGTTTCAAGTGGATGACCAACTCTTCGTGGGGGCTCTGCATCAAAATCTGCTAAACACTGGCCAAAAATCAATCCCTTGAGGGTTTAAGTGCTCATTCCACCACAGCAAAAGCTGCGATCACATGCGTTAGTGCGCAGAGTTCCGGTCCTGGATATCTGCGATGCAGCAGTGTGGGCATCATTGTACATGTTTACTAAACATTACTCTATGGTCAGCTGGGCCCATAGAGATGAGCATTTTGTTTGTTCAGTCCTGCAAGACTTCCTCATCTGAAATTGGTCCACAGACCCACCTCCGGGGAGGTATTGCTTGAGTATCTATTCTAAGGTAAGAAATCTACGGCTTGAAGTCTCTTTAGATTAACACGTTACTTACCTTTATACGCCATATCTGGTAGAGACTCTGTTTAGCTGCAGATTTGTTACCAAACCACCCATCCTCCCCGCTCTGCAAATAGATTTCTAGGGACAGGGTTTTCCCCTTTCAGGGCCCTAATTTTTTAAACCAGTGGTCAGTGTACTTCGTGTCTCTGCGTTTCTAGCGTGAAAATTAGCAAAAAGTAACTGATGTCAGTGCACCTGGGTGGCGCCTATATATGCACCACAAATGTGACTTCTGGCGCAGATGACGCCACGCTGAGCCAAACGATGGCACCTACCAGTGCGCAGGGATACTGCTCATGAAAAATTTCCATACCCAGTCTGACAACTGGGAATATTTCTAAGGTAAGGAATAAGCGGCTAGATAGTCTCTCCCAGATAAGTCATTACCGAAGGTAAGTAACTTATTCATATGGTCAGGCTGAGATATGTCTAGTAAATATATATCCTCCATATACAGATGACAGAACTTCTTTCTGGACCCTGTCAGATTTAATAATACCTTACATTGATGTTCCTATGATGTGAACACAACTTTAACTGCAGAATAGATGGTAATATAGATAGACATCTGCATTCATACTAAACCTGACATGATAGAAATGCTAACTGACATTATGGACAGTGTAGACTTAATCGGTGTCTGGAGAGCACTTCAACCTGTTAGAGAGTACTTCTGTTTTTCTGCCGCACAACACACATAGCAAGCTAATTCATGTGTTGGTCTTGTGCAATTTGACAATAAAAATTCAGGTGGCACAATATTTTGCCCGTTTTTTTTCTCGTAACTCCTGATAGAGTACAACAGGACTGAGACACAGCAATGTACTCCCATCGTTCTTACATTCAAAAGCTCTTGGGGATCCAGCATTTCAACGTGAATTAAAAACGACCATAACCACATATATAGAACTCAATTGGGGGTTGATTGATAGCAGGGCAAATGTGAGGAACTAAAAGGGCTCCTAACTGGAGAATGTATGAGTAAGATGTATGATACCCGCCAACAATTACAGCATAATGGGTGTCTGCAAGGACAGCTACATTTAACATAAAGATGGATTATCCAGCCAACATGTCAGACCTCACTGTAGCCAAATGTAAGGTAGGGAGAAACCTGGGATGCCCTGGATACATTTACCCAGAGAGGCTACGGGCAGAGACTGCAGGTGGAATGAGACCAGTAAAGGAGGATTCTGGCCTAACTGTTGAAGAGGAATATGCCTTTCCCCCTACTACTGCCACTGAACAGACCAAATGGGACCAAACCAGGGACAAGTCAGCATAAACCACACTCTCACAGTATCTGGCAGCGGTGTACATATGCCTGCCCCAACCTCATGATGTATCATTGCAAGAGTTTCTGAATGGCGTCATGACCCTCAGGCTCGCAGACACCAAGCTGCTGAGTTAGAACAGGACCTTACAAAAGAGGAACTGATAAAGTCCATTCGAGGAATGTTGAGGGGCAAAATGCCAGGTACAGACTGTTTCCTCCAGAAATTCATCAGACATTTCAGGTACATCTCCCAGAAAAGCTGTTTGAGGCTTATGTTGAGGCCAGATTGTTGGGGTGATTCTGGGTCACTACGTGGAAAGAGTTTCAAAGGTGTGTGCAGTTCCTAGGGAAAGGAGGAAGGGAAAGTCAGGTCTTTCTTTGTGATGCCCTCACACACCCCGGAGGATGTCATGCTTCATCATTGGGCCTTGCTCCTTGTCAGGCCGGCACTGCAATGCCTGACGGGCACCGATAAACAGGGCTCTTCGGCGTAGATCTTTTGACGGAGCCGGTGGGTGTGTGTGGGTGTGAGGGCTGGGTAGTGTACTGGGCTAGTGAGATAAAATAAGTCTAAAGTAGTCCTACTGTGATGTACTTTATTCCTGTGGTAGCTCTAGCCTAATTAAAATATGGGTAAGCCCCTGTTAGGGTGTTACGTTCCTACAGGGCTAAAGCAGTGTGATCGGTCAACATGTTTCGTTCCTATTGAGCCCCTAATGGGTCTAGTGGCACTTCTTCAGGACCATATGTGAAATTGTACGGTTAGTGTGCACTACCATGGGGCTGGTTGGATCAATTATAGTATGGTAGCCAGACCCGGTAGTGGACCCCAGTTGGAATTTGTCCTGGGGTGTGAAAGACCTAGAGGAAATGGGGGGGGGGCAATAAAAAGGAAAAAAAACAAGGACATTTGGGACACTGCAGACAAATAAAATTACGTTTTTTGTGGGTAGAATTTGACATGCTCCCTTGGTGGCTAGGTGAACCTCGTGTCGTGCATTGGCGCACATGGTGGAAGGTGATGGATGGCCAGGGGGTGTCCACAGAAACAGTGTTGCTGCACCGAGGCTAGTGAGGTAGAGGAGTTTAGTGAGCGCCTCGCTCTACACATGGGCGTATAACAATTACAGGCGCCATAGATTGTTGTGCCGGTAGCATGACTAGCGAGTGCCCGGTACTCGGGGTGCGGATTAATGTGCTACTGTCGGTGAACGCATTGGCAGATTGACAACTTGTACATAGGATAGTTCAGGGTTAAATTTGATGTCTGTAAGTACAAGAATTATAAATACACACTGGCCGCGCAGGAGACCTGACTTGTTAAGTGGCTACATAGAGCGGCTGAAGTGTAATGTTCAGTCCTTATTCATACTGAGCTAACTGTTGGGATCAAACCGGGCGCCGTATGGTAGCAGGCGTAATGCCTGTGAGGTCGCCGGAATATCTTAATAAGGTGCAAAAAGTAACTCATAAAAGCCGTAGTGATTGCGTTTAAGATACGTGACAATAAGTTGACAATACGCAACACACAACTGCAGCGACAGACTTATTCATTAAGGCGCGCATAATGGCAGCCAATACCCTCGATGGCGCCGGAGACTCACCCGAGTTAAGTATGGTCAAAGGCTGACTGGGAAAGGCAGAGCACTTAGTTGCTCGCGTTGCTGTGGACAAGACCAATGGAGGTACATTAGCTGTATGTATTGGTCTTACCATGATGGTGGTGGCAAGGCTTGAGTACACCAGAACGGTGAATGCGTTTGTCATACTCAAGCAGGTCGGTCTGGCAACTTGCAGAGATCCTACCCTGGCTCTGGGCTGCGTGGAGGTTACTTCCGGGTTAGTCTTATAAATGAAATCTTACCAGTAGTCTGGTGCGTGAACGATGGCGGCCATCTTGGGTGTATGGTCAATGGCGTAACAAACCAAGTGGACTCAAGGGAGAGTCTTAAAGGCATGGACATTGTTGGCGGCCATATTGGGTGGGTGTTGTACTCACTGCGAAGGACTTAGACGCATAGCCAAGTTTGGCGGCCATGTTGGGTGTTTAATGTAATAACAAGGCCATGATCCTCATGATGGGAAGTGGCCTATATGAACAGAGGGGGGCACCTGATTTGCGGTACGTGTCAAATCGACTAGAGAGCCAGGAAGTGTTGCTAGATAATTTGGGTGGTATATGAGATTAGAGCCGTGGGCCTCCAATTGGAAGGTGACCTATATGGTGAAGGCGGCAGCCTGATCTTTGGTATGTGTACTGGGTGACTGGATTAACAAGCATTTGCAATGCAATAGGTCTCGCATTAGGAAAGTTTGTGCTATTGGTATTGTAAATGACATTTTTTTTATTTATGTGTTGGTTTTGAAAATAGCCAAATTAATAGCTTTGTCATTTACAATGCCAATACTTTTACCTTTTGCAAATGTGACACCTATAGCATTTGTAATGCAACATGTTTTGTATTTACGTGATTTATCAAAGCACTGTGCAAGCTTTCACGCAGTGCCATAAACTGCTGGGACTGTCCCATTAACAGCACTACTAGCCGCCGTAAACACTAAACAGGGGCATGCTGTGGGAGATGATAGCAGGGGAAGGGCAGTGCACGGCCCGCCATAGTTAAATATAAACAGTGGCGTGGAGGGGGGGCTGCGAGGGAGGTGAATCACGGTGTTGCTCACAGGCCGCTGCAAGGGAAAGGGTGAGAGCAGCAGACACAGCAAAGCGAGTTTCACATGGTGCATGTCAGTGGGTCGCAAAGTTTTCAGAATACCTGGTCATTCAGTACTCTCTCTACGGAATGCAGGGAGCAATGCCTTGTATAATGATAATTGCGATTCCATGCGAAGCATTGTGAGCACTAGAGGGTAGCATAGAACCAATGCGTCAGCCCAGGGGTCCTCACATTCCCAGCTGCTGAGTCTGCGGAAGTGGGCCTCTCACACCCTTGTGCCCCAGGGCCACTGTTAGCCATTACCCCGCTGGTAGTATGTGACTCTGCAAAGGACGCATCGCACATTGCAGACTCACAACTAAGGTGTGGCTAGCGCCGCAGACAACAGACATACAGGCGTATATCAAGCCGAGAACAAGAACAGGTGAATAAGAAAAAATTTCGGGGAGTGGGCGGGGGGGGGGGCTGAACCTTTTAATCAGTAGGCAGAGTGGAGCTGTAGGGGCTCTTACAAGCTGTGAAACAACTGCAAGGCCTAATTAACATTCAAATGGTCTTTTAAAGACCTGTAAAACTTCGGGGCGGCTGTGTGTGTGCCCGGGATCTGTCTCATCCCGGGCTGCCACACACGAGGGGGTGGGGGGGGTCTGAAGCCCGGTGAGTTCAATGGGTGTTGCGCGCCTGGTGTGTATAGGCGCTGAATGTTGGCGTCTAGAGAGCGCAGCAGCACCCCCAAAATAACTGAATCAACTGTAAGATGTCTTTAAATATTGTTTTTACCTTGTCACATTTACAGTCCGTTCAAAGACAGGGTCAAATGTCAAGCACAGTCGCTTGACAAATTGCTGCTCAGTTTTTAAACTAGAGATTGGGGTTTACTTTTCTTTCTCTGACTACAAAGTTAGCACATTTAATAAAGTAAATAGCTAACAATTTTTCCGCCATATAGGGAGCGTGAAAGGAAAGATTGTAAGTAAGCTATCTATTTTTTTCTAACAAACTAAAACATTTAAATACCAGTAAATGAACTGTTAAAATATTTCAAAATCTATCAGCAGTTACGAAATCGCAAATGGAGCATTTTTTTAAAATAATTCTAAAGTGATGGAAACAAAGATTTTAATACTGTCAAAACAAATCAAAACACTTAAAACGGTGATGCACAAATGACAAACATTCGCTGAAATCCCACACATGATCGTTGGTGCCCTATATATTTTCTTCTGCAAAACGGCATGTCTTTGCACATTTCGTGGCAAATGAAATGGAAAATGTGCTATTGGTTAATGACAATACGTGGCCACACCATGATTTAATAATATATGTTCAACTGCGTGCTCCAAAATGTGCCACCAGCTACATACCACACCCTTACCATCTTCCCCTTCAATGGGCTTGGCTCATTTGCTACACTTGTTCTTTGTGTCGTGCTTCGATTTTTCACAATCCCCATAACTTCCGAGATGTAACACTGATGACAGCAACCCCACTCAGAAGATTTTTCTAGCACCAGTGACAGTGTGGGGAGCTGGCATTGGTGGACAACATGAACCGTTGGCACTGCTGGGTAGCTGGAACAAGTGTCATGGTGTAGAGTGTAAGACGTTGACACTAGTGGTCAGTGAGTGAAGCAGGCACCAGTGCGTAGTGTGACACACTTGAAATAAGCACAAAAGTTGCTGACATTGATGATATCAGTCCCAGGATGCATCGCACCGATTGAGGCAATAGATTCCTCATAAACCAAATATAATCAATGCTATGACCCAGCCCCCAAGGATTACATCTTACTTGAAAAGAAGCGTACACATGCCAATTCTTGCTATTACATAATGTTTCACATCGATATTATTCTGTAGAATGAGGTGTACAAACGGCACATTTGATTGACAACTTAGGGAAGGGCGGGGTATTTTATATTATTACCAAGGGAGGTTTCATAACAGCAAGAATACGAAAGGGTGACGATTCGGTTCGGGAGGGTTTAACTGACAGACCAGGGTGATTTCTGGGAGGTGTATTGTTCAAAAGAAACTGGAAGGAGCGGGTAGAAACATTTGATTGGTCAGGTGGCAGTAATAACGCTGAACTACGTGGGAGGGTGAAATGAGAAGCACTTTACAGGGAAGGTGGAAAATGTTATGCTCGCATTCGAATGGATATTGGAAGACGAAGGATCGCCTTTTGCTTTCAGTTTACGGTTATTGTTGAAACATGGAATAGGTGTGGCTAAATTGGAGGGCGGGGGCTGCCTGCGCATGCGCGCCACTCTGCAGTTTCGTTTTGGCGAGCGCGAGCCCGGAGACGAGAAGTGCCGCATGAAGTCCCGGGTCCCAGGAGGGGGCCCGGATGAAGACCAGCGGGGAGACTGTGGGGAAAGCTCCGCTTCTTTGTAGAGGAGCTCAAGTGTTCTGCGGGGCTCCCTTGGCAGATGGTGCGAGCCCGACTCCGGTGAGGTAAGAGAGCAGGGGGAGGGGGCGGGGGGGGCTGTGTGCCTGCATGTGTGTGCCTGCATGTGTGTGCCTGCATGTGTGTGCCTGCGTGTGTGTGCCTGCGTGTGCGTGTGTGTGTGTGTGTGTGTGTGTGTGTGTGTGTGTGTGCGCGAGCGCGTGTGCCTGTGCGTGCAGGGGATGGGGCCTGCCTGTGTGCGCACCGTGTTTGCATGCAAGCCCTGCGGTCTGCGCAAGCGCGCTCGCTCCTGCTGTGAAATCCGACACTGGGAAAGCGCGTGGCACTCTGCTGTCCACTTTCCCAAATACGGATAGCATTAGTTGTCTTGCTGACAGCATTCATGCTTTCGCATGAATGCTATGTCAGCTCGACCTAAAAAGGGTCCAAATGCCTCGCATGGTGGAATGATGGACGTGGTAGGTCAGTTTAAATGACGTATCTACATGTTAGGGACCCGTGGTTCCGTGTGGTCTCAAGTAGAGACATATGGAATGATCAAGTGTAGGGAAGGATATTCATGGATGGAAGGCCACCATACTCATGATAATAAAACCAGATCCAGACCCTGAGGTTTTGGGATCTTATAGACTCTTCTCTATGATCAATGCAAACTCAAAAATACTGTTCAAGACCCTAGAATAGGCTGAGTTATGTGATGGGTCCCTGATACATGAGGACCAATGGCTTTATTGCATGGCTCCCCACCCTCATGAATATAAGGCGGCTTAATCATGCGTTTCATGCTACAGATATCTTTGAGATAGAGGAGTACTTGTGGTGCTTAATATTGAAAAAACACTTACTGGGATTACATGATGACCGTCCTGGAGGACATGGGCTAGGACCTATTTTCCGGAGTTGGGTTAAATTGTTATACACAGACCCCTTGGTAGGGGTTAAATCACGTAGCTTGGCATCAGATAGCTGGACCACTGGAAGGGACATTAGCCCTGGCAGTGGCAATATGTCTGCATGAGGCAGTGAGGGACTGGTGATTAAGGGGAGACAAAACATGCAGTGTTAGTGAACGCCAATGTCTCCCTTTTCTATAATTGGCACAGCAATTGGGTTCTGTCCCCAGACTGTTGTGAGTATGGAAATGTATCTGCCTGTAAGTTTATAAGAACAAAACCGTATTGTTTTGTCTCGCTACCTTGGTGGATAGAATTCATCAGAATTTTCCATAGGTAAGCCGGAGATCAGAAATGGCTAAGTTCTGGTATCTTAGAATACATGTTGCCCATACGACTGAGAAAAAGTAGTCCTATAATGAGGGTACGCTGAAGCCTAAGGGGTTCAATCAGATTCGGGAACACCCTCCTAGTCTCCATTAAGGGTAGAGCTGTGATAGTGAATATGGTGCTGTTACCTTGATGCTTGTACACCTTACAAAACTAAGTGCCCAATCACTAGGGGAAAATTTAAAGAATTGGGTAATCTGCAGGCCTCAGGAAAGTGGGGCAGAGTACAGTTGGAAATTTTAAGTATTCATAACAACTGAACATGCATATCAAGAATGTTTCTTAGTTCAAAGAATCTTTATTCATTTTCTTCTTAAAAAAAATCACGCCTACAGAGAGTAGCCACATTAGCCAACGCGTTTCGTCCTACAAGGACTTCTTCAGGGCTCTGAATTGTATGCGGCCAATGTTGGTTCTTCGATGTGTTATTGTATAGAGATGAACGAGGATTTTGACATCCAGTAAAAGTATCAAAAGTGGAGTACATGGGGGGCGTGGCTAGCAGGCAACGATGGCGGCCGCAGCTTAGGGAGGCTCCCGGGTAAAGGCGGCTTTCCGCATCAATCCGTACAATTATCCTGATCTACTCCAGCTCCAAAGGGTGAACCGGACCCAGAGACCGTGCAGCGAACGCCTCCAGAACTTTCCGGTGCGGCGACAGTCCGAACCAGCACATTGCCGCTGGCCGAAGACAGAGGAGGAGCCGGGCCTACACGCGACCACGAGACCGCGGAGCCACAGTTTGGTCGAACCCAGCCGGAAGCGGCCTGAAGCCGGGGCCGGGGGACCGGAAGTGTCGGCTCATCGATTGCTTCCTTCCGAAGACCCGCGGAATCTCTCCGCAGCGACCAGAACTCGTGAGCCCATTCTACAATCACCTGTTGACCCTCTCTGGGCGTAATAAGCGCTGCCGGAGACTCAGAAGAAGACAAGTCCTCTAGGTTCGTCGCCGCCATTACCCGGCGAAGACGACCGGGGAAATCACTGTGCCGCCTCGACAAGTACCGCACCATGTCGCACAGAGGCCCCAAAAACACAACAACCCAGGCCAAGCTGGATAAATTCGCGTACGACAGACGCTCACCCTCGCAAGACCAGCGCAAAACCGTTGGAGGGAAAATGGCGGAGGCCGAGGCGGTAAAGAAAGCCACACTGGACGATGTCCTGGCGGCGCTGGCGCAGGTACAAGAGACTGTGGGGGCCACGGCGACTGAAGTCACCTTAATCAGGGCAGATCTGCAGAAGATGAACGAACGGGTCAAGCAAGTCGAAGTGGTCACGAAATCGTTGGTCGAAGATGTGTCCGAACTGCAAATTGCTATGGAGCGCCTGCAAACGGACAACAAACTACTCAGGGACAAACTGGACGACCAGGAAGGTCGCTCACGACGCAATAATGTCCGTATTCTAGGCGTTCCGGAATCGGAAGACACGGGGCCCTAGACCTATATGTGGAAGATCTGGTGGAGAGTCGACTCCAGCCTAAAGGCCTATCTAACTTTTTCTCGGTCGAAAGAGCCCACCGTGTTCCGGGAGGGAAACCCAGGACCGGAGGCCCACCGCGACCAATACTGGCGAGGTTGTTCAATTTCCGAGATAGAGACGCCATTTTGCAGGCTGCAAGAGTGGCGCCGGCCATTCAAATCCAGAACTCCAAAATCGCTTTCTTCCCGGACTACACAGCGGAGGTGTCGAGAAAGAGGAGAACGTTCCTGGAAGTTAAGAAAACCCTACGGGAGAAAGAGCTACCCTACTCAATGATATTCCCGGCCAAGCTACGGGTGGTAGCGGACAAAAAAGTATGGTTTTTCGATTCTCCCGACGCGGCCCGGGACTGGCTAGAGGGCTGGCACACCGTTGGACGACAGCGCAAGACGAACAGACCGGAGTCGGATCGCAGAGGAGGCAGCAGGAATGGCTCGCAGGCGTCAGGGCGTATGGAGGGGGCAGAACGCTCGCCTTCCCATGGATTTGAAGGGGGAGGCGAAAATGAGTGACTCCGGCGACGGCCACTGAACTGAACGAGCTCGCCAATCACCGGCCTAACTTTGTATTTCACAGCTGCACGTTGACTCTGACATGGCAACCCCGAGAGCCTACAGGGGAGCCGCCAACCCGGGAAGGCGCTCTCCCCCTTACACGCAAGTACTCTGGTTTTGGGAAGGGTAAAGCACTCTGCTCAGTTGGGGTGGCGGGCAGTTGAAGGTCCGTTAAGCAGGGGGGCAGGGAGGGGGGATTGTTTTAAACGGTTTCTGTTAGGAATGTGCACAAGGGGTCGAGGACAATATTTCAGGGCTTATGGAATTCGGGAGACATTGTTGAGAACAGACAGTGACACTATGCCCCCATGAGGATTCTGACCGCCTTGCTGCGCGACGACGCAGCCGACAGATCAGTCACATCTCTGGGGCGCTACAGCATGTGTCCCATACTCCCCGATGGCTAACAATACTGTACAGACAGGGGGATTGAACCCCGCAAATGCACCATGCCCACCACTGACCTTGATGTCCTGGAATGTGAGAGGCCTGGGGGATAAGGTAAAGCGGGGATTGGTTTTAACTGCTATTAAGCGCCTGCGGCCTACTGTGGCCCTACTGCAAGAAACGCACCTGATGGGGGGAGCTACTAAGGCCTTAGATAGGCGAGGTTACAAAATGTGGGCCCACTCTGCCTTCACGTCCGGCTCCAGGGGGTCCGGCGTTCTCGTGCAGAAGAATTCACGATTCCTGCCCCTGTCCATCAAAACTGACGACCAGGGCTGCTTTGCGGCCGTGCAGGGACAATGGCAGGGGAAACTCTTCAATCTAGTGTCAGTATATGTCCCACCGGCTTTGCACTCAGTCCACCTCCCGAGACTAGGGGACTTCCTCTTAACTCTCCCCGAGGGTGAGATCATTCTGGGGGGGGGACTTCAATGCTGTCTTAGACCCACAACTGGATAAATACCCTGCTCCGAACCAGACTGGGGGGGAAACATATTTCCGGCGATTCACCACGGCCATGGGCCTGACAGACATTTGGAGACACCTACACCCGGGCATGCAGCAATACACTTTTCATTCCACGGTGCACGGTAGCCTGTCTCGCATAGATTACTTCCTGTCACTAGGGGAGGCCCTTTGTCATGTGGACACCTCGGTGATTCACCCCCGAGGTATTTCCGACCACTCACCGCTCACGCTGACACTTTCCCTACAGACGAGAGCACGTAGGCGCATTTACCCCTTGCACGCATCCTATCTTAAGGTTCCACAGGTTCGCAAGGCACTCAAACACGCCACGAAACACTACTTCCTCGAAAACACGCAGTCGGTACGTTCCCCGGCGACACTTTGGGAGGCCTACAAAACAGTTCTGCGGGGCCAAGCCATTAACACCATAACCGGACATAAGAGACAGCAGTCACAAGAACTGGCCGACCTGGAGCTCGCTTTGCAGGAACGGACCGAGGCTCATGAATCCCACCCCTCTCCCTCTACCCTGCACGCACTTACTCTCCAGCAACAGCTTTACAATGACCACCTACGGTTGGTAGTTAAGGGACACATCGCCGACACTCAGAACAGGGTCTACGAAGTAGGGGACAAGGCGGGGAAGATGCTGGCATGGCTCGACAAGCGTGAGGGCAGCTCCAGGGGGATCCAGCGTCTAAACGACGAGCAGGGGGTGCCACACACTGATCCAAGACATATAACAGAACTACTTGCGACCTATTTTGAGCAAGTGTACACCCCAACACGTCAGATTACACCTGAGAATGCCAGGGCACTCCTGGCGCCGATTGAGGTCCAGACCCTATCATCAGAGGCATCGAGCGAACTGGAGGCAGACATTACAGCCGACGAAATTCGGATGGCCATTGCGGCACTGAACCCGGGCAAGGCATCTGGACCGAACGGGATACCGGTAGAATGGTATCAGGCGATGCCGGACACCCTCAGCACACACTTGTTGGGGATGTTCAAGGATTGTCTGGAGGGGGGCTCCCTTCCGCTGGATCAGCGTGTGGCGACTATTGTGACAATCCCCAAACCGGGCAAGCCACCGGAGGATTGCTCCTCATATCGACCCATTTCCCTCTTGAACGCGGAAGTGAAAATCCTGGCCAAGCTCCTGGCGCAGAGGATCCTGCCCCATCTGTCCTCGATTATACACCCGGATCAGTCTGGGTTTATGCCGCACAGGAACACAGCTCTGAATTTGCGGCGCCTACATGGTGTCCTGGCTAGATCTGATACTATCAAAGAGCCGGCGGTGATCCTGGCGCTCGATGCCAAAATGGCATTTGACCTGGTGGAGTGGGAGTACCTTTTCGAAACGTTGAAGCGTATGGGGTTTGGGCCTCGCTTTCTGGCGTGGGTCAAACTGCTGTACACGGCCCCAGTGGCCCACGTAGTGGCGAATGGCCATATTTCGCGCACTTTCCCGCTGGGAAGGGGCACACGACAGGGTTGCCCTCTGTCACCACTACTGTTTGCCATCTCGCTGGAGCCCCTGGCGACTCTCATACGAGCCTCTTCCCTCCTCAAAGGTATACCGGGGACCGGGGGTTGGGAAGACCGCCTGTCTCTATAGCAGATGACATGCTACTATATCTTACAGAACCCGAGGAGGGTATACCGGCCCTCTTGCGCATCTGCGACACATACGGCAGGATCTCCGGCTACACGCTGAACTGGTCCAAGTCGGAGTTATACGTCTTACGAGGTCCGGCTCCGAATCTAGACGATACTTGTCCACTACGACTGGCGGGATCGTCCTTCAAATACCTAGGCATTTACGTTACTAAAGACTCGACAGAGTTCACAGACAAAAATCTGAAGCCGCCCTTAGAAAGGCTCAAACGCGATGTTGAGTTCTGGTCCGGCCTGCCGCTAACACTCCTAGGTCGGGCAGCCCTTTACAAGATGATGGCGCTACCGCGCTTCTTATATGTCCTTGAGAATTCACCATACCCGGTGCCTCCCAAGTTTTTTCAGAAGGTGGCAGCACTGGTCTCCAACCTACTATGGGGCGCCCTTCCGGCAAGAGTGGCACAATCCAAGTTAGGCAGGGACTGGTATAGCGGAGGAATTGCGCTACCAGACCTAAAACTGTATTACTGGGCAGCCCACCTCAAACCCATTAATCAATGGATCCACGCACCACACACCGAACCGGCATTCCATTCAGACAGGGTACAGTTGGGCGCGGAAGGTCTGCTGGGTCCACTGTACGATCGCCGCAAGATACGGACTCTGGTCGGCCCCACCAAATTGACAGTGCATATATGGCACGCGGCGACGGCAGCTCTAGGCTGGAAAGGGACGATCACTAAGATGACACCGCTGTGGGACTCCCGCGCACTGGGCAACCTGAGGAACACCAAAGGGTTCACACAATGGGACACAATAGGTATCTCTACGGTGGGCGATCTGTGGGAGAGGAATGAGGTGATCCCCTTTGCCCGCTTAAAGGAACTCTGAGCTCAACGACAGGGAACTATATAGGTACATTCAGATCCGCCACGCCCTGCTTGCAGCCATCCCAGCCGACACACCACTGCCAGAATCCTCACCCCTGGAGGATCGCTTACTCACAGATTGCATGTTAGAGCGGGCGACGTCCCTCACTTATCGTAAATTACTTAATAACTCCCCCGAACCCACATCACACCTGAAAGAGAAATGGGAAGGGGAGATTGATGACATGGATGAACATGAATGGAACGAGGCACTTGGGTCCCCCAAAGAAGTAGGCATCTCAGCACGCATGCGACTGGTGCAATTTAAGATCCTGCACAGGGTTTATTATACAAGGACAATGCTACACCGCATACACAGAGCGCCACATCCCTACTGTCTGCGAGGGTGCGGGGAGGAGGGCACGTTCTTCCACACCATATGGGATTGCCCCAAGATCCAGGAATATTGGAAACAAATACTCCGTACACTCTCGCAGACACTGAATCAGTCTCTATTACCCAACCCAAGAAGGTGCTTACTGAACATTTGGGAGCCCACCGACTTGTCCCGTTATGAGCAACTCTGGGTCACGGCGGGGCTAATGGTGGCGAAACGGGACATAGCGCAGCGCTGGGGGGCGGTGGACCTCCCAAGGAAATCCCAGTGGTGCCTGAACATGGATCGTGTGATGTTAACCGAACGGGCAGTGTACCCTAACCGAGCCTGCCCGGGGAAATGGAATAAAATATGGCTGAAGTGGAACGAATACAGAGGGGACATCTGGGAGCCCTTACGGGAGGATGACCTGGATGATTCCGATGATGAGGGGGAGGAAGGGTAATTTAGACGGGATGTAGGAGTGAGATGGAGGCCTTGATTGTGGCGGGAGACTGCTTACTGGAACCTACACTGAGGATTCAAGGGGGGGGGGGGGGCGTCCGTGGGACGCAGAGGCATGCATGTATTGACCGGGGAAACCGAACCTCCATGCTCCCAAGGGACATCTGTAACCTAAAATGCACTGATTCATGCCAGGCCGTATTGCCATTCCTACCTGTTGATGTTCTGTGTTTGTTGTTTTTCAAAAAAAACGAAAAAACTCCATCAAAACCTCAATTCCTGCATTGAATAATTGCTCAACATGCACTGTTATTGTTTCAGTACGCCTCATCATGACTTTAAAGTACCTATGATTTTAATATCCGTTTTACTGGAAACATTATATGCAATGATCCATTGATAGCGGCCGGCCCGCAGGGTTGTAGGCATTCCGCTGTGTACTATGCAAAGTGCAATAAAGGTTTTGGAAAAAAAGAAAAAAAAAAAAGTGGAGTACATGTGCTCCTCAATGAAAAGTATACGTGACGTCTGTGCACCAAGGACGATAAATGGGAGGAGAGACTCCTCAACAGGAACCTTGGGAGAAACATCATTACTTGTGTGCTTTATGGGGGTGTTGCCGGGTCAGATCTAGAACACTCTGAGTCTCGACCAACACCGACGACACCCTCAGCACCGCCGAACACCTGCACTTCCAGATCCACACCGACCCCAACACCACCCTTCGAGGAACCCTCCTCTACAGACCCCCCGGACCCCGACCACAGTTCAGCGACTCCATCGCCGACTTCGTCAGCACACACTCCCTCGCCTCCACGGACTACAGCCTCCTCGGGGACCTGAACCTCCACCTTGAGAACAATGACAACACCAACTCCACCACCCTGATCCACAACCTAGCCAACCTCGGACTCAGACAACTCGTCACAACACCCACCCACTCCGCCGGTCACACGCTTGACCCCATCTTCTCCGCAAGCTCCCACATCTCCTTCGACCATACCACCGAACTCCACTGGACTGACCACCGCTGCATCCACTTCACCTTCAAGAAACCCACCACGCACCACTGCACCCAACAGATGCCTCACCGCTGCTGAAGCAAAGTCAACAAAGACCAGCTAACCACCACCCTCGCCCAGATCCCACCCGCCGACCACACCGACCCAGACACCGCCGCCCACAACCTCAGACAGTGGATCAACGACTGCGCCAACACCCTCGCCCCGATCAAGAAACCCTCCAACAATCAGACCAACAAGAAAGCCAGCTGGTTCACTGAAGACCTCCGGGCCTCCAAGCAAACCTGCCGAAAGCTGGAGAAGATCTGGCTCCGTGAACGAACACCGGATAGCCACGCCGCCCACAAGAATGCCACCCGCAGACACTATCACCTCATCAGATCCCCCAAAAGGGCCTCCTTCAAAGACTGCCTAGACAACAACGCGCACAACAGCAAAGAGCTCTTCAACATCATGAAGGAACTCTCCAACCCCAGCTCCAACACCAACGACGTCCCACCCTTGCAAGACATGGGCGACTCGCTGGCCACCTTCTTCCACTGCAAGATCACAGACATCCACAACCGCCCCGACAACCACTGAGACCTCCTCCATCCGCACCAACCGCCTGCTCTAATGGACCAACATCAACAACGACGACACCATCAAGATCATGAACACCATCCACTCCCGATCTCAGTCAGATCCATGCCCACACATCTTCAACAAAGCCAGCACATCCATCGCACCCCATCTCCGGAAAGTCATCAACACCTCCTTCAAGACAGCAACCTTTCCGCAGAGCTGGAATCACGCCGAGATCAACGCCTTACTCATGAACCCCAAGTCGGACCCCACGGACCTCAAGAACGTCCGGCCCATCTCCATGCTCCAGTTCCCGGCAAAGGTCATCGAGAAGACCGTCAACGAACAACTTACCCACTACCTCAAGGAGAACAACATCCTGGACCCTTCCCAGTCCGGGTTCCGCAGAAACCACAGACTGCCCTCGTCGCCGCCACCGATGACATCAAGTCCCTGCTGGACAACGGAGAAACGGCGGCCCTCATCCTTCTGGACCGGTCAGCCGCCTTCGCGGTCTGTCACCACACACTACGAACACGCCTCCACAACGCTGGGATCCAAGAGAAGGCCCTGGACTGGACCACCTCCTTCCACTCTGGCATAATACAGAGCGTCCGCCTTCCCCCCCTTCCGCTCCGAAGCCACCGAGATCATCTGCGGCGTACCCCAGGGCTCATCCCTCAGCCCAACTCTGTTTAACATCTACATGGCACCGCTCGCCCAAATCCCCCGTCGGCACAACCTCAACATCCTCTCCTATGCCGATGACACTCAGCTGATACTCTCCCTCACCAAGGACTCCCACACCGCCAAAACCAACCTTCACGAAGGAATGAAGGCCGTTGCTGAATGGATGAGGAACAACCAACTGAAGCTGAACTCGGACAAGACTGAGGTCCTCATCCTCGGATCCAACCATTTGGCCTGGGACGACTCCTGGTGGCCGACCGCACTGGGAACCACTCCAACACCCACCGACCACGCACACAACCTAGGGGTCATCCTCGACTCCACCCTTGCAATGACTAAACAGGTCAACGCCGTCTCCTCCTCCTGCTTCAACACCCTCCGCATGCTCCGTAGGATCTACAAGTGGATCCCCACTGAAACGAGAACAGTCACCCAGGCCCTTGTCAGCAGCAGGTTGGACTATGGAAACGCCCTCTATGCAGGAGCCTCGGCCAAACTCCTGAGACGGCTCCAACGCATCCAGAATGCCTCTGCACGCCTGATACTCGACATCCCTCGCCGCAGCCACATCACACCCCACCTGAGACCTGCACTGGTTCCCAGTCAACAAAAGGATAACCTTCAAGCTCCTCACCCACGCACACAAGGCACACCACAACACTGGACCAACGTACCTCAACAGACGACTCAGCTTCTACACCCCCACCCGCCAGATCCGCTCCGCCGCCCTCGCTCCAGTCCCCCGCTTCCGAAGAGCGACCTCAGGCGGCAGATCATTCTCCCACCTCGCCGCCAAGACCTGGAACACCCTCCCCATCCACCTACGGCATACCCAAGACCTGATGACCTTCAGAAAACTCCTCAAGACCTGGCTTTTCAAGCAGTAGCAGCATTCCCCACTCCAGCACCTTGAGACCCTCACGGGTGAGTAGTGCGCTTTACAAATGATATGATTGATTGATTGATCTGCCTAGGGAGACACCAATAATTGTGCACCAGGTGTTGCATGCCAACTCCCCTTTTTCCAGATCTTTACAAATCTGGTAGTTACAACTATTCCTCATGATAAACTAGACCATGCCCATGGCCCGAAGGAGGGAGAAGGTGCCTTACACTTGGTGACTTATATGCCTCTAAAACCTCTATCTAATTCGAGGAGACACCCAGCAAGATCGGGTTGGAAACTCGTTGACTCCAGCTAATGGCTTAAGAGACACAGGGTGTGCCACGTGGGAATACTTTACACCTCTTTCCCCGCCATGGCAACACCCCCCAAAGTTTTGGAAATCCCATAGCTTTTGACACTGGCAGGACAGCAGACTGAAGCCTGTGTTGAAGAACTTTTGTGTCCACCTAGTGTAATTTGAAATAATGACTGGTCGTTTTGTCTTGTATGCCATTATGTATGTTCATTGTATCTTTTTACTGTATTTCACTGTGTTGTGTTACAATGTGTTTTTGCTTAATTCTTTTGTAACTATCACCAGAGAATATCTTTTCAAAAATAATTGTTGTCCGAGATGAAAATAATGGCATAATCTTGTTTTCAAAAAAACAAAAAGAAGAGTGAAATAAATCACACAGACTTTGGAATGGTTGTCTAATGTCATGTTGTTTCATTAATATGTGTTGAACAATCTATCTGAACATCCTGTATGCTCATATAACTATTGGTCCAGTCCAGGTAGCATAAGCCTTTTTTGCTTGAACTCTTTGTGTAGGTAGACAGGTTGGCATCTCTCCTAGAGGGGGAATCCCATTGCAAAACAGGTTTTCTCAGGAGGGATGACTCATTATTAGGGGTGAGCGGGCATCTCCGTTCCACCCACGGAATGTTCGGAGATTTGCCCCTTCCGCCTTTCGCAATGAAGGCGGAGAAACGAGGCAAATCTCAGCACACTCAGGGGCATAACGGAAGTTGGGTGCTCGCCTCCCGCCCCCAGTATTACATTACATTAAAAAGCCTAAAATAAGATTTAAATAAAACTTACCATATCGCGGGCGCATCCTTGTCCATCGCGCCTTCTTGGAACTGCGCATGCGTGGGAGCCTGTGCATGCACTTTCCTGGTGAGGAATACACATGCGCGGGCTTCCGCGCATGCACAGTTCCCAGAAGAAGGCCTGATGGACAAGGATGCGCCCGCGATAAGGTTAGATTTATTTAAATCTTATTTTAGGCTTTTTAATGTAATTTAATACAGCAGGAGGCGGGCGGCGGGCTGGCGGCGCGTAACGGAACTATGCAGAGAGGCATGGAGATTGGTTCAATATCTGTGCCTCTCCACGTAAGTTCCTTACGCGACTTCCGCCCACCCCTACTCATTATACTGTACACCTCAGGAGTGTGTCCACAGCTCTGACCGAGGGAAGGAAGGTTCTGACATCTTGGATTTTGGGCAAGGAGATGCACTGTGGAATTGTTAGGTTAGTTCCAATATCCTAGGAAGTGATGTAAGAGTACGTAGGGATGCCCCCATGGGAATTCCCCTCCCCCCCCTCTTCCCATTGTTTAGGAGTCCTCCCCCACCCACAAACTTGAAATTGGCACAAATTGCACTCCTGGCTACCAACCTCAAAACTCTACTGGACTCAGAAAAAACAGAAGGAGGATTGAACCTGATGAACCTGTGCACCTTGGAAAGAAACACTGCACCACGAAAGACTTCACCTGCTGAACCAAGACAGGACCTCAGAAAGAGAAGGGCTGCCCCTGTTGTTCATATCGTGGATAGAGACCCGAAGGGCTGGACCTGCTCCCATTTGTGCAAAGTACCAGTGAGTGGACTCCAAGGGTTATTTGGCTATCCTCCTATTAAGCTTAAGGGACACAAAAGCAAAAAGAACCCCGCACTTCCAAAGTTGCCGCTGAACTTGCCCTGGAGTCCACTGGTGTAGCTCCTGAGATTGAGTCATAGCCCCCAAGAGGTGCTAGAGTATACGCCTCACAACAGACCTGCAACTTGTGAGCCTAAAGCTGAAAGATAACTTTTTGTGCACAGCCTGAGAGGTTCATACACTGCTGCTACTTTGCCAGTACACATGTATCTTCAAGCTTCCGTTGAGAACCAGTACTCCCAATGGACCGCTGGACTTCACCTATCCGTCAGACCCAATGCCAGACTCGAGCTGCAGAGAACACCTTTGACTAGCCTGTTGACGAAAAAAAGAACCAGAGCAGTTTCTAGGTTCACAGGTAAAAACTTGACCAGGACCAACTCGGGCCCCTGCATCTGACTTGCACTCTATTGCGATTGCCCTGAAACTTCAACTTTGGCTGGACCCTCTCATTCGAGGCTCATAGACAGGGCCTACCTCCTCAGAGTCTCATTGTGAGGGACCGCCCAACCGTTTTTTTAAGGTAAAATCAGTCTTATTTGCAATCCTTTGTTGGATATAGCTGAATCTAACAATATGAATTCTGCAAATCCTAAGCTTGAAATAGTTCCTCCAGTGTGGAAAAAAGATATCCCTGAAATTGCTGGACTGATCAAATCGGGCTCCTAGGTAGACCCTGCTTCATTAGATTTCCTCCTTAAAGGAGGCAATACCATTGTTACAGCGATGGCAGATATCTAGAACGCATCCCTGGGCAGTGGAATGGTCCCAGAAGCGTGCTTTTATACTCTCTTTGCTTAAAAAACCATAGTTAAACCTGAAACGCTGCTAATTATAAACCTTTCTCATTTCTTGTAGGGATTAGTAAAATTCTGGAGAAAGCGATTAATAGATATCTTGCAAATCTTTGGGAAGTGAACAACATTTTGCACCCCTTGCAAACTGGTTTCAGTCAGAGTCATAGTACAGAAACTGCATTGCTAATGGCGACAGAAGTTCTAAAGCTATTCTAAGATCAGAGAGGGCCGGCTGCACCTATTCTGTTGGATTTAAGTACAGCCTATGATACTCTGTCACACCCTGTTCTTCTTCACAGACTGAAAAAGATTTGCATCATAGGCACTGCTTTAAAATGGCTAGGCTCCTTAACTAATAGATTTCAAGATAGTGAAGACCATTTTGCACTCATGCATCAGTTAAAGTGTGCTGTGCCACAGGGATCCTCTCTTAGCCCCACACTTGTTAACGTATATGTCCGTCCACTGTCCGACATTATATGTTCTTTTGGTTTCACTATGCTCTCTTAAGCGGACGCCCAGATAATTCTCTCTCTCTCTCTCCCTCTCCTAATGGTGAGCTGATTTACTACAAACTTAACTGCTGCTTATAGTGAGTCACCAAGTGAATGGTAGAGAGTTACCTCAAGTTAAATAGGGAGAAAACGGAAGTCCTGGTGGTTGAAAATAACCCATATGTATGGGACCAGCTTACCTGGCCTCTGTCCTTAGGTAATTGTCCTTCCCCTAAATCGGAGGTGAAAAGTCTGGGTGTTATTTTGGACATCCGGCTCTCCATGGCTCTGCAAGCGAAAAAAGTAGCAGCCACCTGCTTCGGTCTCCTAAAAGCTTTGAGGCAAACCATCAAATGGCTCGGTATGGAGCTTAGAGGAGTTGTGGTACAGGGGCTTATATTATCACACTTTCAATACAGTAACTCTGTTTTTAGGTAGCCCTATTTCAATGACCACCAGGCTGCAAATCATCCAGAACGTGGCAGCCCCATCCAGAACGTGACAGCCCGACTGCTATTGGGTGTACCTAGATTTGCATCTGCTTACTTTATTTATTTAAGGGGGATGATCTCCGGCAAGGATGGCTAGCGCTGGAAAGCCTGTTATGAGATAGCTAATAATAAATGCTGCTAATAATAATAGATAAAAACTGAAAAGCATGATTTACAAAACTATTTGAGTAAATTGCACTGATTTGACAACTTTGTGCTAAAATCGTAACTCCAGTTCCCTTCATCAGATTTCTGTCATTTTGATGTCTATTTAACAATAGACAATGTATACTATTTTTGTAAATTGGAGTGGGGATTTATTGTGTTGTGTTTCTTACAAATTGACAATGTTGATACTGATAAATGCTTTACACTTGTTTTCCTTTGACTTACGCCTGACTGCTCTGTGTCTCAGCTACCCAGGACTGAGCTACGGTTTTGTTTAAAGAAATCTAACTGGACCTAATACCGAATAGTGACATTATTACTTTGTGAGGTCTCATAACCACCTCACCTAATAATTCACTTTCACACAATCTGCCATAGCATTCCTAGCTCTGCCTTCTTCTAAACTCACTGGAGTCCTTTCCAGAAGATTATGCTCGTCTACAACACTTCCATCTTATACTTGCGCTACGAACACCCTGTCATCCAGTGTGAGCAAATTTCTTTATTTTGAAAGGAGAGGGAAAGGCTTGGGATCACAGTGAAGTCAACTGGTACATGGGTTGTTATGCTCATGGTTTATGTAATGATAATGATGAGCTTTTGAGGTGAGTAGACGGGGCTGTTGGTGTGTTCGGTTGATGAAAGAAATGTATCATAAAAAAGATAATATATTCCGGCCATAGTAATGTGTTTTGAGGGCTATTGGCAAATCATTCAAGGCTTAATTTTTGTTAGTTGTGCATGTGATCGAGGGTAAACAATGCAATATGGCTGCTAAGGTGCTTGGGCATACCATGGGGCTATGAAAAAGATTGGTATAGTGACACTAGCACAGCTGGTGTCACCTCTCAAAAACAATGACTGTTTATCTGAATATGTTTTTCCAGGAGTAAAACTAAGGCTAGTTCTGATGCACAACATGCCATAAATAATTTAAGATATTTAAACTAACTGCAAGTAAGTTTGAAAACGTTTGCACGCTTCTACCTCGAGAGTAGCCTTTGATGTAGAATAAGACCACCCAATCCGATTTCCATTTTTAGGTTTCGCCTGGGGCACGGAGCTTTAGCTCCGCCCCCAGAGAAATCTTTAGTTTTCAGTATGGGTGCCTTGAATACGCCCCTCTGTTCCATTGGCTAGCTCCATAAATGGAGTCTAGCCATTGGAACAGAGATCTGTCCGTCAAGGCCGGACCAGATTCGGGGGCGTTCCCGAGATTTTTTTCCCTATCCACCCACTTCTGTTCGTCATCATGGTGGTGGGTGTGTGTTATTTTTTTTTTCTTCGAGTGGGCCTGTTTTGTTCCTTTTCAAAGTGTCTGTTGTTGAAGTTGGCTGCAAAATTCGAGTTCCCACGAGGCGATCAGGTAAGGAGCATTTTGTTTATAAATGTGCGTGCGCCGTGATTCCCCCCCCCCCTCCCGCTGTCCGTGCGCCGTTCCTGCCCGCCCCCCCCTCCCGCTGTCCTGTGCCCGTTCCCGCCCCCCTCCCTCCCTGTGCTCGTGGTGCTTGTTTTTTATTTAGGCATGAATGGCAGGGACATGTGCTGAAGGGGCCTTTTTCTTCCGGGATAGGTCTCTATCCCCTCCCTGGACCGGGCCCTGCATGTTCCCATTGTTTTTGCTCTGTATTGTTTTGTCAACAGAAAACGCGAGTTTGTGCCAAAGCTGGAGGGCGCGGCGCCATTTACAGTAAACCGACCGCGCTTGTGGATAGTAAATACACCGGCGTTTACCATGCAGTCTCTACCGCCCACCCCACCTTGAAAACGAGCCCCCACCCTCGGCGCGCTTTGAGCGGTGTTTGGCAACCAGCCGGGAAGTGTAAATTGTTTCTACAGCGCGGCGACGGGCTCCGGCTTGGGATAACAGGCCTTGGTGATGCCAGCCGCAGACAAAGGCCTGCTGGTGGGCAGTGTTGGGGAAGAATAGCCATTGTCCGGAGGGGCCCTTCCTCCGCGCACACCCTGGCTCCTACTTCCTGTGTCCGCTGGGCCATTGTTTCTAGCACGGCTAATTATAGCCTCGCTCATCTACGGTGGCCCTTCAGTGACATCTCTAGCCGGGTGGATGTGGAGAGGTCAACGGAGCTGATGCCTGTTCTAGTCATATGGTCTACATGGTGGGGATAGCTCCCGGCGGCAGCGTAACCACGTTCCTTACCAATCGTGCAGCGGGTGCAGTGCACCCGGGAACGAGTAATCTCCAGATTTCCCAATGTTGCCGGTCGTTTCTTCACTGCCTCTTCTGTTGGCGGATCCGCTCTGTTCTCTTGAGATGACTCAGCTGTTACTACCCTCTGTGCTGAGCTGCATAGGTCCGGCGGTGCCTACTGTATGAAAACAACGCTATGCACCTTCATGCGTGCTTTAATGCACTCCGCCTTGTTTGAGCTCGGTGATGCGTTCAAACAGTATAATTAGTGTGCTTTGTTCACTTAACCTGCTACTCTGAGTTTACTGCTTAAATATTTTCTTTTGCCCCACCCTTGGCTTTCCGGACTCCTGACAAAGTTTGCTAAACTTGTTTTGCTTCTAATGCTGGCGTCCATGCCTTCACCATGTTCTGCTTGGAGTGTGTGTGTGTGTGACAGGGCGGGGTTAGTTCCAGACCCAGCCAATTCGAGGGGGCGGAGGTTAGGTGACAAGTGTGTACCAATGACCTATTGCTGTGAGCACGAGGGGCAGTGAGAGGCACAGGGAGCTGTGCGCGCGCACACCTAACATAAGTAAATGACCTTCCTACACAGAAATCGATGCACCCTCTACTCCCATGAGCTGCGCCTTCTTCTTTCGATGCACCCTCTACTCCCATGAGCTGCGCCTTCTTCTTTCGTACTGCAAGCCAAAAAATTGTCCGTTTAGGCAGATGCCGAGCAGAGCACCACTACAGGAGCGCTGGGGCAGCCCCTCCCCCCCTGAATTGTGTCAGAGGAGTGGGTGGATGGTTTCTCACTCTCTCTAGGTACACTGGGGTATCTCATTCAAAATGCGATAACAATATTACGGGTAGTCCATCAATGTAGTCAATGTTGTTTAGTGAATAGGGCTTATATAAGTCTGAAGAGAGAAAGAATAAGACACATCCCAGCCTAGTGTCTTGATAAAAAAAAGTCATAGCAAATTGAGACGCAGTATTTTTCATGACTGTGTTTCTGAAAATAGACATGCCCTCTGCCACTTTGTTTTTAAATTATTTATACCGATACATTTCACTGAAGTATACAGATAGCATTGATGTTTGGTTTACCACAGATGAGTAATGTTGTACATTTAGAGTGTGTCGCTGCTATACAGTCATAATTTGAGGAACATCTATTTGGTCCATGTTGGGTGCATGTTGGGAATTCTGTCTTACTGTGGCCAGTTGTATGATAGAGCATGTTGTTGCCCGATCCCATAAACAATGCTCTTGCAATAAGTGGCGTCAGGGCACTGTACAAGATCTGTAGACCTGTTCTATACCATCTTTTTAGCTCTTTTGTGCTATTACAGACAGGAAACAGTCAAATGCAAATCAGTCTTGACCCTGCACCAAATGGGATGGTCCATCCTAGCTGGTAAGCAGTGTACCTCTGGAATGGGATCAGTTAACAACCTTAGTTTCTTGGTTAGAGCAAGCTTAGTTTCTTGGTTTGGTTAGAGCAAGCTTAAGGGATCGGACACTGGCCCCTTACAATTAAAATAAAGATTTTTTTTTAAATGTGAAAGCTGTGGGTCTTGCTCATTTGCACATTATATAGGAGACCTACAAATGGTATATGTTAGCCAGTAGTTGTAATGTATTATTTAAGGCACATATGAAGGTCGCGATCTAACATTGCACACGTAGCCTGCCAGACCTAGACAAGGATGCTCATGTCTGAATCACTGCACCCGTTAGGAGAGAAGCCGGTCTTGTCTGATTTCTTTTTTTGTTTTCTACCAGTGGATGAGTTAAAAATACATTGATGTCTTGGGTGCATGGACCCCTTTGGCTAAAGTAGTTAACTTGTGTTACTAGGCAGACATGCGCTTTATACTGTGGCATCATGTGCACAACAGAAACAACGTAAGGAAATTTTGGAGACTGGTATAGAATGGGATTGAAAAAGCGCAGGGGAAACTGACAGGTTTGATAGGAGAGTATGCTTGGGTAGAATACTTGGAGGCAGTCTACAATAAAGATGCCATCATGTGTTAGCCTGATGACATTTCTTGCTAATAAAGAGATCAAAGAGGGGTTCTCAATACCAATAATTAAGAAAACAACTGAGATGCTAAAACTTACAAGAGCAGGCGGCACAGATAACTTATCAGCAGTAATAATAAAAACAGCTATTCCTTGGTGGAACAACTTGCTCCACCTGCTTTTTCAAACAAATTCTCCTGAAAAAAGCTTCCTAGATTGCTGGAAGGGGCAGTCCCTCGAGTCTGGGGTACACCTCCTCCACCTCTGGCCAAGTTCGACCCCCCGCCCCACGTACGCAGCTCTCCCTTCATTGTTTACCTCCTCTCTTTCATCACTTCTCCCTTACCATCCCTCTTTTTCATGCTAGAGGCTTCATGCGAGTCTCAGCTGGTGAAACTCTGCTTCTGTGCCACCCCTGACCTCTGTGTGGGGCTCTTTGCGTGTGTGTGGGGCTCTTTGCGTGTGTGTGGGGCTCTTTGCGTGTGTGTGGGGCTCTTTGCGTGTGTGTGGGGCTCTTTGCGTGTGTGTGGGGCTCTTTGCGTGTGTGTGGGGCTCTTTGCGTGTGTGTGTGGGGCTCTTGCGTGTGTGTGTGGGGCTCTTGCGTGTGTGTGTTTGGGGCTCTTGCGTGTGTGTGTGGGGGGCTCTTGCGTGTGTGTGTGGGGGGCTCTTGCTTGTGTGTGTGGGGGGCTCTTGCGTGTGTGTGTGGGGGGCTCTTGCGTGTGTGTGTGTGGGGGGCTCTTGCGTGTGTGTGTGTGTGGGGCTCTTGCGTGTGTGTGTGTGGGGGGCTCTTGCGTGTGTGTGTGTGGGGGGCTCTTGTGTGGTGTGTGTGGGGGGCTCTTGCGTGTGTGTGTGGGGGGCTCTTGTGTGGTGTGTGTGGGGGGCTCTTGTGTGTGTGTGTGGGGGGGGCTCTTGTGTGGGTGTGTGTGTGCAAATGCAATAAGTCTTGTTAAGTGAGCCATCCACTGTGGATGTTCTGGTACACTAGTTGGCAATAGCAGCTTCGTTTTACTAGCCGAGGCCTGCAACAGCTGAGCTAACTCTTTACATCTGCTATTATCCAGTGCACACCAACAGCCATCATCATCGCCCCAGCCCTCAAATCAGAAATCCACATGCAAGTTAAGCAAATCCAGTCCACTTGAAGTGCCATCCAGATGGCAGCTACTATCACCTCCAGTCTGAATGATCACCATCTACAGTCATTGCAATGCAAATAGTGCTACCTATCACTGTTATGCATTGTTATAGCACCCAATGGCAGAACTGGGCAGATTTATTTAACTCGCCACTAACATGGCTTGGTTCATCTTCTCTACTGGTGATTTGATGCCGCCCACAAACGGAATATGGTTTTCTAGCACTTGAAATTAAATTAAAGGCATTCATTGAAATAGGGCTTCTGCTGAGCTAACAGGATCCCTGAGGCTCACAGCAGAGTTGGTCCAGTTCACTCCCAGTAGCAGCTTAATTTGTGCTCTGCTGTTTTATGGAAAACACTGGAAGCTGTATCTTTTCAAATGGTTGTACTACTGGTAACTATTTTCTGCACAATTGCATTGGAAAGCTGGCCACACAGCTTTGTCAAAGGTAGCTAGGTAGGCAGTTGTGCACTAGAAAGCTGGATGTGCAGCTGTTGCTTGTGTGGGTAAAGTAATTTTGGGCCAGGCAAAATCAGTCCTTAGAGACTTTGTGCATCATGTCTCCAGGGGCTTGGTCTGCCTTAGTGATCTTGTAGGTTTGGTGAGTGCCGTTGCCTTTTGTGCCGGAGTGCCATGGTACAGATGTAAGGTGTTGCATCTAGTTATGAGTTATTTTATAATTTGAAACTTTGCATGTCATTGTGATCTAATGAACTTGGTGGTCATTTCATTTTCCCCCAGGATGTTGTTACTGTAATCTTGTAAATCTTGCTTATGCTTGTGCCCATTGGGAATTTATTATTTTAACCGTGCATCTGGGCCTAGTTTGGTGTTGCATTACTGACTTTAGCCTTTATTTGCAACACTCCCAATTACAAAACTCTCCATTTATTCTCAGGAAAATGCCTACAATATCTTTGAGATCCCGATCTTCATCTGCATGGGAGCTGTTGGTAAGTGTGCCCTTTATGTTCAATCTCTCACACAGAAACAAATTGCATTTCATAGGTGTGTTTTGGTAATTGAATGAAAAAAAAACCTTTAACATCAGATTGCCATTCCCACTAAAGCTAACTTCGTATTTAACCTATGTGTAGTCAGTTTGTTTATATTGCTCTCCTTTGGTAGCGATTGTGTGTGTGTGTACCCTCTCCCCCTGGCTGTGTGGCGCCTGGTGGTAGTGTTGCAGTGGTTCTGATTTGGGGTTTAAGACCAGTTTTACTAGTCTCTTTGAAGAGCTTCTCACGTGTTAAAAGGTATAAAAACTATTATAAAATTACATATAACATTATTGGTGGTAGGCAACCCCCTCCCCTGCCATCTAGAAAGCTCCCCATTATCAATCTTCAACATTTCTTCATAGTCAAAAGTAAGGACCAGACTGAGAAACGGGTTAACCCAGCCCTGACAAGATGATCATTTTAGATGTGAGTGATTCAGCATAAGGGAGATACCCAGGTCTGGGGGAACCAGAGCAGCATGGATACAGAGTTCATAAATTCCACAAAATGAACAGCTAGCCTTGGCTGACTTTCCTCTCAAGCCGGCTTCTACAGCGACTTAGCATGTCCTGATATTTAAAATGCACCATACCAGCAGGAGCTAAAGCCTCCTTAATGGAAGCATATTGCCCCAGATACAAAGAATGTGTATTAATGACTCCTCTCCCTTAGAACAGAGGTGTCATCCGAGCCTCTGGGACCATACCAGTGTGATTTCAAAAGTAGTCTAAATTGCAGGCCCATTAATTCACGTTTTATACTCCGGCCAAGAGGCAAGGAGAGACTGGATGGAAGGAATCCTGACTCGTACAGCGCGGAGGCCAGCCCTCCATTTCTTCACTGATCATGCGTCCTGTTCTGATGATATTAGCTTTGCTTGTTTAATCAGCAGGTTGTCCATCAAGGGTGCCAGCAAACCACTCGATCACATGTCATTTACCTCCAGTACCTCTAGGGTGTGATTTCGATACTTGTGCCAGTTTGTTGTCGGATTACTTATCACTTCCCAAATGGTACTCTTCAATGTATGATTCTTGGCCTGCTTCACTTTGAGGCTGTAAGGCATAAACTTTGTTTTGAGTATCCAATGCTGTGAAGCTAGTCCAAACTCTTGCCGAACTTGAGCGTGTGATGTGCAGTTTGAATGGGTAAAAACTCTTCCGTAACAAGAGATCTGCCCCTTTTCCAGCCAATTTGTCTCTAAATGGCACAGCCCCATAAGCAATAGTGGGGAGAAATGTGCTTCCCATTACCTTCAAGAGAGCAGTTAGATCTGGGTTCGTCAGTGATTTGTTACAACTTGTGGAACACCAATTCTAGGGACTTTCCTTCCCTCTGTTGGGCCTTAATGTGTTGTGCTGCACAGCCTCTAGGGCCCAGCCATTCCTCCAGATACTTGTAAGAGTCAACCACTTCATTGGCCTTCCCCATCAATTAATCAAGGCCCACGTTTTTTTCAATTTACAAGAGATTGCCATTACCTTCGTTTTTTGTTACATTGATTTCCAGGTTCTTGGACCTGCAGTAGCTGGCCAGTGCATCGAAGAGCCTCTGGAGGCCAATTGGTGGTTGGTCAGAAAGGACTGTATCATTGGCATACTGGAGTGGTTGTACATTGAGGCAAGCCATTTTTTGAGGAAAAGCCCTTGCCAAGTCAGCCAGGTACAGATTGAGTAATAATGGCACCAGTATGCAACATTGCTTTAGGCCTTTATTTGTCCAGATTTTATCCGAGCTGGTTCATCTGGTGTTGACTCTTATCTTCACCCATGTGTCAGTCTATAGAGCAGTAATGGCTTTCAAAAGGTTGAGCATTTATTAATCCAGATCCAGCATTTCCTCTGGTCTTTTGATTTTATTACCTCATGTAATGCAATCCAACTTTAAATCTCTTTATACCTCAGTAGGGCGAAGAGAACATTCATAGATTTCGATCGTCTCACAGCCACCCAGCTTCATAGGCCTTTTTTCTCCCCGCATCACGGCTAAGCCTTCTCACGATATCATTTAGCCTAATTTTTAGGCCACTAATTAATTCCTGTTGTTTGCTGCCATTTTGGCATGGACAGAAACCTCACCCTTGCCGGACCTTCCCAAGATTTTCCGCTAGAAAATCAACCAGGAGGCCCCAGATGTTTGGATCTATAGCTTCACAGTTTGCTCACTGAATCTTGTCCAGGAATTGGTCCGCGATTACCTCTTGCTCATCATTATTGATCATGCACCACTTTATTTTGTTAATGGGCTCCAGCTCTTCTTGTTTCCCTACAAGTCTTGTTTTAATGCAAATAGGACATGGGATCTTTGCTTCACATATGAAGGCTGCATGATCACTGGCTAGAGTTGGGATGACTTCAAACTTACTTATTAATTGAAAATGATTTTTGCATGTGTAATATTTTCAGGAGGCTGAGCACTAGGATCGATAATTAAGGACGTTTGGGAGCCAAGCCCAATCAATGAGTTTTAATAGCTGTGTAACGTAATGCCGGCCGCCCTCTTTATTTGCTGTTATTATGAGTTCTCCTTCTACAATTGGTGGAAGGTGGGTTCCCTTTTTAATACCCCTTAAAACAGAGGTGATGGGGTTACTTGACATGTTGCTGTTGGATTTATTGCCGTTCTTTTTCCCTTTTTCTAGCACTTTACTGGTGATAACATTTTCCTCTATGAGGACAGTGGGATATTTTGACAATGTAAAGATTGACTTTTATTCCCCATTTTGTCATCTGCATGCTCTTCCTCCTCTGTGCATTGACTGTTGCGGGTTAGTGAAAGTAATTTCACTACGTTCATTTAATTCTCCGGTTAGAGGGGGGAGGAAAGCCACTCCATCAATCATAGTTTAGGTAATTTCTCCCACTTTGGAGTGCTAGCACAAATTTTCCCAATGTTTCCTCTATTAAGAATGCCCCACTTTCTTCTTGAGTCCTACTCAGGAGCTAATATGATCTTCAGATCAGAGGCGCATTCAGGGATTTGGCCTTCTCCTTGCCCTGTCTTTCCTGTCTGCGGGACTGTGGCACAACCTGCTGTCTCCCTCGCTGCAACTCAATCTCGGGCTACTTGATCGTTTATGAGGCCTAGGATGGTACCTTTGGGAGACCGACTTGCAGTGTAGGTACCACATGACTGCTCATGTTACCTGTTGTGGTACTTTTGTATTAAATTACTCTCCCTAGCTCCGCATTATTAATAGGAATAAACACCAGCATCTTCTTACAGTGTCATGCTTAGCTTCAAATATCTGGCTTCTGGTCTGAGTTGCAGCAGCAACTTTTCAATGTGCTTTTTTTGCTGGGGAGTATCTTCGCAGCCCCCAGGTCGATAAGATTATAGAAATATCCTGATGGACACAGATATCTAACTGAATGGGTGACATTCAGGGCTTCACCCAAGGTTCACCTTTTAAAAGCACCAGACCAGATGTTGGGCTGAAGCTTCAGCATCCACCCTAAGGTATGGCTACCAGCACCAGCAACAATCCTTTCAAGAAACACAAACCTCCAAGACCTTTACATGAAGTGGCTACGGAGGCAATGTTCTAGACAAGGGATGAGTATGGATACTGCCTAGAATTCCACATTATGCCACCAAATATTCAGCTTCAATATCACAACCCGACCATCTTCAGCTGTTTAAGGAGGAGGTGCAGGTGCTGTTAGCCAAAGAAGCTATCTATACAGTGCCCCTTTACGACCATGATACCTCTTTATGCCCAAGAAGGCATGCCCCTGTAGCTGGTCGTAGACCTGTGACCCCCTAAACCAATACATAGAGTCAGAGCGCTTCCACCTGACCGCTGTGCTAGAAGTTACCTAGCTACTCTGGCCAGGGAAGTACTGGTAGTGCTGGTCTTAAGATGTCTACATCCATATCTTGATTCACCCGTATCATCACAGTAGCTCTGGTTGTGGTAGGTGGACACCATTACCAGTGCAAAGGTCTGCCTTTTGGGGTCACAAAGGTTCTATAGGTGTTAGCAAAATGTTTAAAGATGATGGCTGTGCATCATGGCATGACTGCCATTCACATCTTTATATATCTAGGCTACTGATTGATCAAAAAATCATCAAAAGCAACAGCAGACAATAATGCCTACCACACACTCAAACAGCTGTGTCCTCACTCCATGAGTTAGGGTTTGCCTTCAATGCCCATAAGTATCATCTGCAGTAACCCCTACTCATGTACATCAATAGGACTATGTGCTTTCGTAAGACAAAACCTCTTTTTGTAGCTGTTTCTAAGCCAATATGGGACACCCCATCTCCATGTACGGCATTGCGAGATTGATTGTTAAATGCATCCAAACCTGCTATGCCAAGGCCAAAGCACACTGTTTGTGATTCCTAATGCAATTTCTATACTCGAAGAGGGAGCCATTATAACTTTACTGAGAAACAACCCTTTAGGAGACCTCTGCGAATATGCCACCTGGCCAGTGCCACACATGTTCAGAAAACACTTTTATGTGGCATTCAAACCTGTCAACAGGCTTTAGTGATCCTATTGTGTTAAATACCTTATTTCAGATATCTGCATCATCAGTGCACTAGCCCCGCTTTTTGAGAAGCTGCTTTACCGTCTATTCAGAACAAGTCTCTCTACAGCCACACTTGCTACAACAGGAAAATGTTACCATGTAACAACCTTATCGTAGCATGTGGTGCTGTATAACCAAATGTGCCCATCCTCTTTAAGTGTCAAAAAGTGATGATACCTGATTGTCTTCCAAGTCCCCTATAATGTTAGTTGTGGCTTGTTGATGTGGTATAATTGAAACTTCCCTTAAAATGAATGGTAGTCCTTTAGAATCCCAAAGCGGCTGCAATTTGAATATAGTGGTGAACGCCTACAATGATCGCACCACTTTCACAAATTTGAACGTAGGATCAAATATTAATATTCTTAATAACTTTATGTGTGGAGAATTTTTACACAGAGCCTAACCTTTCTTTTAAGGGAATTGAAGCTTCAAATAAACCATAAACCTTTCAAGTATCATACAGCCCAAATGGGGATGAAACTTATTGGGAAGATCTTGGAGGTGAGTAAGTTTATCATCCAGTAATAAGTACAGTAGTCAAATAGAGAAACCTTATGTTCTTTTTTTTTTTATCTGCTCCTTTTCAACTTTGGCAGTCCCCCATACGTCTGTCACACACTGCCTGTGGAACCCAAATAGTGCATCTGAGGTACCAGGCTCAGTCACTTATATGGAACTGTTACATGCAGCCTGTTACAAAAGGAGAAATAACTCCGCATAAGGCTTAGTTGCACTTTGTTCTGAATGACGAGAATGTTACGCATCACACTCTCCATCCCAGGAAATTGTGAATGCAAAAATAACTGTACTGCACTAACTCCACTCTGTACACAGTTTATAAATTGTGGATTCGCTGTATATGTTTGACGTCCAGTTACACAATGGAGGGATTGGCAATATGACCATGTATGTGTTGTAGATTCAGTGACGCCGGATATGAGTAGAGCCTTAATTGTCCTTCCAAAGAGTTGAATGAATATTGCAACAAAGATTTTTATAGTGGAAGTTAATGGTGAAATGTTAGTCTCCTGCTCCACTGCATGTAAACTAGCAGGCTCTTCTGCATTACGCTGCTGAGAATGAAAAATAAACCTGTGTATAGTTTGTGCACATAGTTACACCAAACCTGTGAACAGTGAGCCTTGGCTCACTGTCATATTCATCCTGTTTTTCCTCTCATTCAGGTGGCGTCCTGGGAGCTCTATTCAACCAACTTAATTACTGGCTTACAATGTTTAGAATCAGGTAAGATGGCCTTCCTGGCAACCAAAAAAATCCAGTTTCTAAACCAAATCCTATCAAATGATATAAGGGCCAAACACCTTACACAATATACAACATAACAGTGGAAACGCCATTTACTGCTGATACTTATAAAAAGGATACAAAAATGTCTACTGTACACTCCTATGGAACTGGTTTACATGGCACCTATTAAGAAATTCACAAATGCATTTAACTAATGTGGTGATGTCTCCTAATGCAAGCATCCCCCTCGCTTGCTGGATTTCTGGATGCTGGCACCTAATTAGGACAATCCATTGTGCGGTTGCGACTCCGTTTCTTAACTCCCTACTACAGCTTGTTTCCTGTCCGTGTTGCGTGTTTTGCTCTATTTTTGCCACTTGGTATCCCGAGCAGTTCCATTCCGATTAGATTTCCATTTTTTCTTTTTAGCAGTAGTTGCTTTTTGCATTTTTCCTTTTTTTCTGATTTGTGTGCTGCCTCTTATTGCTTTTCCTTTCCCCGTCTCTTTAAACCCTTCAACTTAATGATGTGTTACAGCTGTGATTCAAGCAACTCATCCAGCATTCAGTGTATGCCAGATTTTATTTTTCCCATAAGCAACAATGCTGGTGACCTGATTAGGAGAAACATGATAATATGTGGCTCATGATCAGTACCACAGAAAGGCAGCCTCATAGAAGCCATATGAATGTTTTTACTGGACAAATGCTACTCTAAGGAAATGGCAACCTTCGTGTATGTGTGGTTTATTTGTAGTAACTGAAATATAATGTACTTCCCTAAGCGAAGAAGCAGTTGAAAATGTTATGTACATCCTGCGCTGCTTTGTTTCATTCCTTTGAGAGAGTGAAGTTTCCAGTTGTTGGCGGACGTAGACAGAAGGCTATGTATGGGTCTGGATTGTGCTGCCAGAAATCAAGGTTAGCTTGGCTTTGCGACAGGTTAAAATATTGTTCACATTAAAGAGGTTCTAAAGTCATTGCTTTACAATAGAATTGAAAAGGTTGCTCCTGTTTCCTCATTTGTCATATTGGATATGGGACACATGCCCAATGTATTTTTTTGTCATTTGTTTGTGATCTTCTCTACCCTAATGACAAGTTTCATTCATTGAGGAAATCTGTGGTTCCCACTATACTTCCATTACTTAAGCAAGCAGGTACGTTCTTCTTTTGTTGTTTGTTGATTGAGACCACATGATTATTCCCTGTTCCATTGGTGGAGGCAAACAGCTAGAAGATTTTCTTATTGGGTGAGGATGGGAGATGCTCCCTTTTTTTTAACAGTAATTTAGGAGAGTTGTGCTCTTTTCCAGTCTGCTGTATGGTAGCAGTGATAAGCCTTTTCCAATACATTGGGAAGAGGGCTCCCTTTTCTTGCGTCTTTGTCAGTTTAGCTGCTTTACTTTTGCTTTTGTTTTTCCAGTTGCTCAGAGCAGCAACCTCCACCCATTGTCACATCTTTTTTGTGTATTTAGAGGAAAAGATTGTTTTTAACATGTTCTGTGTTTTCCACGAGACTAAAGGTCCAATGTTATTTTGCAGTTTTTCTATATGCAGTTGTGATCTTCTGTGCTCTCTTCCTACCTTTTGATTGCTTTACATGAGCTATTTAAACCTTGTTTCCTGTGGGCTAAGGGGAGAGATATTCTTTATTTTCAGACATTACTAAGCAGGTCTGTTCTCTTTTTTAGCAATTGAAAAAACTTCTTTTAAAGGGCCGCTCTTCAGACTTGTTGGCTACAGTGGCAGAATCTGAAAGGGACTTTTTGAGAACTTTCTTATGGCAACATTTTTTTATTATACAGTTTGTCAACAGCCAGACCTTTTTTAAGTTGTCTAACCTCTCTCCTTTTGACCTGCTATCCAATGAACCCTGTGGGCATTCAACAATTTAGTGTTGAAATATGTTAATTAGAAGGGTGTTGGGGCTTCAAAATGGAATAACTTGTGTGTGTGGTAGAGGAATAATAAGAATAGGATGATAATTTTGGTGTTGAGAAAGAGCCTTTGGACTGAATTAAGAATTGGACAATGTGTTGTACGGTTTCTCTCGAGTTACCAGTCTGGATGCAGAATTCGTAACCACTTGCAGGAGGGGCATTTGATGATTAGGTAGACCAAGGTAGAGTGAGTTAATCTTGTTAACTTATTCCTATCTAGTAAGGAAGGTGCAACTGGTGTCATTAGCATGGGAAGGAGCAAGGAACATCCCCATTTTTGTGGTATGTAGCAATTAGTGATTTTTCCACATAGAAAATATCTTCCATGTAAGTGAAAAACAAGAAGAAAAAGAAATGTGAAGTTGCACATTATGTTACTTCTGAGGGTTGTGGATTTTCCACTCTTTGGACAGTCCACAGTTGTGGGATTTGGGCAGACTGACTGCCATTTAGTGAATCCCAATAACTGAGTACTTTATGCAAATCGCAGGTTCACTCCTACAAATTCTTGGGGTTCCTCTTTCTTGTGAAGCTTGTTTTTTAACACATTGAGTAATGTCCGGTTTGGCTGGTAAACCCTACGGAATGTGCTCAGGTAGCATTAATGTACTAAACCTCTACCACTGGTTTTAGCTGAATTCAGCATCGAGATCATCACTGTCCATATCAACTGTCCTTGCCCATGTTGAATGTCCCCTCTGTTTCTTTTTCCCCATTGATGGACTGACTCCATTTTCCCAGATTTCAGTTTCTATCTTTCTCCGCCCAACTCTATTTATTGTTGTTGTTGCTGTGTACTTCACCTTCTTTCTCATAAATGTTGTCTGTGGATTTCTCTGCACTGACTGAATTAGCCACAGTGTACTGAACCGCTACCTCCACCATCCTACCATATCTTTCCCCTGTGTAATTTCCCTGCATTTAATTAGCTGCAGTAAACTGAACCAAAACCACCATCCCCATCCCACATAACCCTGGAAGACGAAAAGCTCTTTTGATTGATATTAGTCTAACCTGTCAAATGTTTAACTCAGTTCATAATAGAAGATGTAAACTTTCCTTATGTACACACAACCCTTAGTTAATCCATTTTCCCTCATTTAAACACAACATTCTTGGGTGTTTTAGGTAATAGGGCATAAAGTCACTGTGGCCCAGATGTACATGTATGGGAACTGGTGTAGGTTGTACACTTTCACTTTTACAGAAATATGTAAAATGTAATGTAAAAACAATTTATAAAGCGCAACATACACTGGTCGGTTTCTTGGCGCTGTGTTAGATAATTTAATAATGTAAACCTACAAGAACATAGAACTTGGTACTTAACAACTTAGTAATGTGTTACAGCTGTGATTCATGCAACTCATCCAGCATTTAGTGTATGCCAGATTTTATTTTTCCCATAAGCAACAATGCTGGTGACCTGATTAGGAGAAACATGATAATCTGTGGCTCATGATCACTACCACAGAAAGGCAGCCTCATAGAAGCCATATGAATGTTTTTACTGGACAAATGCTACTCTAAGGAAATGGCAACCTTCGTGTATGTGTGGTTTATTTGTAGAATTACAGTAAGTTGAGGGATTTTGTTTGTCTTTTTGTTTTTCCTTTTAATAATTACACTTATTTTATGCCTTCTCTCATGCTAGTTATTTGCATCGCCGTCACTTACAAGTCATTGAAGCCACACTGCTAGCAGCCGTAACCGCCACAGTGTCCTTCCTCCTGATCTACTACTCAAATGATTGCAAACCAATTCGAGGGACTGCTGTGGAATACCCACTCCAGGTATTGTAATTGGCATCTCCATCAAGGAAAAACCTTCATTAAGCTCCCTAAAATATCCACTGCATTTGTTTTGAATGCCCCAAACAAATACTTGCAGCAGGTAAAACTCACTTCCTACAGCTGGTACTTAACTAAAGCAGACAAAATAGTTCTTACACTGTGTTGGCAAACATTACTAATAAATAAGTGAAGCCTAGATAGAAGGTATAGAAAAATGTGTGTTTTAGTATGCTGTCAAACTTTGTGATATGAAATCATTGTGAAGGGCTTAGATATATGTTCCAGAGATGGTCTGAGAACATAAAATCAGCGTCCTAGTTTTCTGAACTAGGTACATACATGTATTTACTTCGTAATTTAAGTTTACTAGGTTGCTAATTTCCGAAGGAGGTTCATCCGAAATAAATGGTCCACGGTCAATTTGTCAGGATCGTCCTGAAAAAGGAATGAATTGTTTATTTAGCAGATTTTTAAAAATGTTATCAGTTCAGGGGCCCAGTACAATGGATCACTTTACAAAAATGGGGCATGGGCTGAGCTCCAAGGAACAATCTAGAAAATGGAGTGCCACTTATACGTACATTTCTCTTATGGGAAACTTATATTAAATAACCAAGCCTCAATCAACCTCCTATGTGTAACCTATGTTCTTTGCTCACTAAATTGGCGACTCTTCCTTTTCACCCAGTGAGTAGCTTATCTCTCAAGCTGCTGACCTTTAGGGTTCCTTTTTAATTGTGATTCCCTCTGTAAGTAGGGTTAGGGAAATTTTATGACAATTTATTAGCTATAGTCCAAACCATGCCTCAAGATTGTCAGAGCACTTAAAAAGAATTTGTAGGTGCTTTGTTACTTCGGCCTAATTTAGAGTTCGGCAAACTGGGTTGCTTTGTTACAAGTATGACGAATATCCTGTCTGCCGTATTACAAGTCATTATATCCTATGCCAGATGTAATGCGGCGGACGGGAAATCCGTCACGTTTGTGACAGAGTAATACGTTCGCCAAACTCTAAATCAGGCCCTTAGTCATATTTACACAGATAATCAGCAACAGTGAAACCAAGGTCAAAATAGTAACAAAAGGATGACAAAAAATACACAACTGTACATGTTATATTATAGCAGTGTTGTTCTGGTGTCAACTAAAGGAATATACTAAAGAGCTTATCAGTTAATTTTGAAAATTACCCAAACAATTTATGAGGTTTGTTTTCTTCATCATCCATAGGACAGAGACCATGGCATTGCAGGAAATGGATATCTTCAGATCCAGAGATCACTTGTACTAACGTTGTGATCTTGGGATTCTGGAGGAAGACTTTATCAACCTACATGTAAAGGGAATCTTCATGAGCTGTCCCTAATATTTAGTGACTTTGCACGTTAAGGTGTGCTTTGAGTATTGTGAATTTACCACCATCTATTTCCAGTGCCTGAGTCTTAATAAACTGTGGTTCTTCTGCTTTGGCACTAGAAGTTGAAAGAGGTCTTGCTATAGGCCTTTTTGAGACCTAAATCAAAACAGTTTAATACATTGACATTGAAGCCATCCGCTTACTGGACGAGTGTTCATTTTATGTAACCTCCTAATGGCACAGTGTTTTTACTTGAGCAGTCTTGGATATGAAATTTATGTAAACACTTAATGAGGTGTTTTTTATTGGCATGAGGCAAAAGGTGTTTGCAGAGTTGGAGCTTGTTTAGCCAAGCGAACCTTTAATTAGATCTTTGACGAACCTAAAACAGTCTTCTCCATAGACCAATATTGAAAACTTCTAAAAAATCTGAAAGAATTATTATTAATATTTTTTTTGTCCTCATACATGCCACCAGATGTTGAAAACTCTAGATAGGAGCACCTCATGCCTTTCACACTGTTGATCTTGAGGCCGCACTGAAGTCGGTGTGCGACAAACAGGCCACTCCCAGAGGTAGGCTGCCTCCTTATCTAACTCCCATACCCTCCGATGTAACACCCTGGGCTTAGGAGGACAGGACCGACAAACCTCTGGCATAATCATTGGACCGCCCTTAGCTCCTCAACCAGGCCACCAGTGCCGACCAGACCCTTTCTGTGCTTTGCGCCTGACATGCCATATCCAATTTGCTTACCAACATAATATTTCTCAAACAGTCAGCGAACCTAGGCGGGACCTCCGACTTCCATTCTCTACATATCTCTCTCCTTGCTAAGACTATCACATAGAATATAAATTGTGATGAAAAGTTATTAATGTTATATCCGGTTGGTAAACCAAAAAACACTAGCCTAGGGAAGCACGTAACACTGATAGATAAAACCTTTTCCAAAAACCCCACCACCTCCTTCCAATAATCAAGAATCTCTGGGCATTCTAAGAACATATGCCTATCATCCGCTGTCGGTAGGTTGCATCTAGGGCACCGATATGCATCCGGTGTTATTTTGGATAATTTTGCAGGGGTCCAGTATACCCTATAGGCTGTGAACAGTGATTCCTCCTCAAATTTGCCAGTTTTATTAGCCTTTGAGAGACGGTGAATGAATCTGACCAGATCTTTTGAGTTTCCTTATGGCTATCTGATAGCACAGTACCCCAGAGGCTCACCAACTCAGAATTTAACAAACCAGTACTATGTGAAAGAATTTGACAAAATGGTAATCATTATAATTCAGTCCTTTGAGTCATCAAAGACTCTTCTTCTGAATTTGTGTCTTCTTCACTGGCCATTTTCTAGCTGAGAAGAGATGACCATGGGGCTGACTTGCTTCCACTCGCACTTCACACACAGCACCTTGAAGAAATTCCGAGTCTTAAGTTCGTCTTCGGTTTTGCTGGTGTGCATTACTGACTCTGAAGCAAAAACTTTACTACTAAAAGAAAACACAGATGAATGCTTCCTAAACTACTTCCTAAATTTAGTCACTTGCATGGTTTCAGAGCAGATGGTGGGTTAAATATTTCTGAAGATGGTGGTTATGTGATAGGGTATTATGGGCTTAATTCAACATCATCATGAGTCATGTAGACTCTGTCTGCGGTTGCCTTCCGACAAAGAAAAAAAGTGTATTCTTTTATAAATATTTTTCCAGAACAGCCTCTTGACCATGGAATAATTGGTAGCATGTAAAACTAGAATAGTCTCAAGCGTCAAACCCATTGCAGCATGTTATTTGTTTCTTCATATGCATTGAACGTCATTTACCTTAGAATACATTCATACTGGAAAGGTTTTCCTTTTTGTAACAGTAGTTCTACAGCTAAATTCAAACCTGAGCCTTCACATCTGCAGTGAAGAGTAGTGTTAAACACTGCATTCTGTCACACTTACACGTAACTTCGCATGTTCCACTGTGGCAGGGAAGATGTCATTTGATAACATCATAGCCGGAAGTCCATAAAATGTATTTCAAGTAAACCGCATGCTTTTCTGAGCTCAACATCTAGATCTAGAATGAAGCATAGCATGTAAACCTCAAACCGTCTCAAGCTTATACTGAATGTTTGTTGTTACATGCCTCGAAATAAGACCTTCGGGGAAGAGAATCTTCTTTCCAAAGTATGTTGGTTGATCACAGATGAAATTCCTACATTGTCTAAAAGTATCTGATGAAATTGTTCTCTGTTACCTTAAGTTCTGCTTTTGTTTAAACTTTGTGCAAAATACAGATTGCCAAAATAACACCATTAGAAAAAAGTTACTGTACAAAATTGTTATTTAAATTCTGAAATACAGCTAAACCTGTTTATTATCCATTATAGAACAAGGTTAATGTATAATTCAAATTCAATCTCTTATGTATTTGAGTACAAGTCCCTGACCGTTGACTTAGGTGTATGTCAAAACTTTGGTTGGAGTAAACCTAAGGTTTTATAGTCTTTATTTTGTTTTGCCACTCTGTTTTTAAAGTTGCATATGCTGCCTCTCTAGACTTACCTGGCATAAAACCTCCAGCATTTGCCAAAATATGCAGTGCTTTAGCCCAACTTGTTCAGAACTCTTAGTTTAAACAGAAAACTAATAAGTGCTGTAAACCGTTTTATTTTCGTTCTGCTGGAAACTGCAAACATATAAACAGAATCCAAGCAATAAAAGAGAAGATGCAACTAGAAGAAACATGTTCTTTAGATACCTCAGCTAAAAAGAAATATAATTGCATTGTGCAAATTCCCTCTGTTGCTGTTTGTTCGTTTCTGAATGAAAGTAGAACATGTTGTCTCTTTTTCTAAATACTCACTTTTAGAGATTTAGTAATAAATAGATGTTATTCTCCTTTAGAAAACAAAAATACAGTAATTTCTTTATATCTTCCAAGCCCTATCCATACTTTTACTGCAATCCGTTTTCCATTCCATCAAGAGCTTATTCATTTCTGAAATACAGCGAAGGACGGAAGAAGCCAAGGGTGTCCTACAAGGTCCTATACCAACCTATAGAGAAGGGAGGCTTACCCCTTCTGGATGTTCACACTTACTACTTGCATCCCAGCTCCAAGTCCTGGCAGGCTGGAGTGTGAGAGGATCCAAGAAAGCCTGGTTCCATATGCACAGAGCGCTTGAGTGCTTATCCCTATAGGAACTGGTCTGGAAACCCTGGGGCAAAAGGCAAGCCAACGCTTAGCACCCCAACAAATACAGTCTTGAAAGTATGAGATGAAGCAAACAAGAAACTGGGCTTGACTTCCTATCCCTATCCTTATACTTCCAACTATTTTAACCCAGCCTTGCCTCTTGCCTTGTCATTGCTCCCCTTTACCAACTGGCGTAGTTGTGGATGCCTAATGGAGCGGGATATGTACGAGGGGGCATTGTTAATCTTTTACTGAATGTAAATAGAAATTTAGTTTAGAGGAGGCAGACAGATTGTGATGCAGATAATTGCAGCACTGGTTATCACATCCAACTGTTAAAGTAGCTGCTCTATATGACCTGACCCATATCGAGCGATTTGGTAGGCTGGCGACAGGTAAGAGAGGAGTTATATCCTTATTAAATCGATTACAACAAACACTCACTCATATGCTGGTACATGGGATACTTCTATGAACCATAAACTAGGAGAACAACAATGGGCACACGTGTCGCAAGAACTACACAAGAACACCCACAGTATCCTAGCTAAAGACCACCTGTAGAAATTGTTGTATGACTGGTATATGTATCCAGCTAAACTACGTAAATATTGCAACATAATCAGTCCACATTGCTGGAGAGAATGTGAAGTGGTGGGCGATTGCACCCACTTTAGGTCATCATGTCCCAAGATAAACCCTATTGAAAGGAGGTACAGGCTGGCTTGCATGCAGTTTTGGGCCACCTTCTCCCGGAGAGCTTTGCATAGGTGCTTTTTGGGGCACGAAAGCAACGTCCAATATTAGTCGAGAAGTGATATGTTTATTTCATGGAATTGCGTAGTGGCCGAAAAGACAGCTATAGCGGCATCTTGAAAAATTAAAGACCCCTGGGATGTTAACTAGTGGTACTCTCAGCTTTGGAATCCTTGGCAGTGGAAAGAGATTGACATTTAATATGGCAGATGATATTAAAGGCTGTGCAATCTTAAAGTAGTCTTTACTTAACTATCTTATGGAGGGAGCCGCTGCGTGGATGTATCCACTGGGCCTTCGAGCACTGAACCTATTTTAATCACACTTCAATGGAGACCGGGAGGAGAGAAGAAATGAGACTTTAACGAGCCTCCTGTGGGGGTGGTGTTACCTGCAAGTGCAACTTATTACTGGTGGTACCTCGAGCTTTCTACTGAGAGCATTAATTCATGCCTTGATCTAACAAGCCCTACACCAGGGAGGAAAGGGAGGACTGCATTGAGGGTGGTTGGGGATGTTTTTTCTTCATTTCATACTGTTTATTTAAAAACAAAAACAAAAGTCTTTCTTCCACAGCAACCAGCTGTAACACAACCCATGTATCTAAAGAGAACCATACAGATTAAATCATTGACTTGAAATGTGTCTGTAACATATACACTCTCTTGGTAACTCAATAAACAATGGTTAAAAAAAGAAAACAAGTGCCACTGACAGGGTACAGTACTGCTGGCTGCTAAGGTACACTTTTGTGGCTTGAATCTGGCCCCACGTACAACTAGCATTCCTCCCCAAATTGAGTCTGAATTCTTTCCAGTATGATCACTGCTGACGATTACTTTTTCATATTTCACACCAGCTCTTCTGTTCTGATGGAGAATACAATTCAATGGCCACTGCCTTCTTCAACACACCGGAAAGAAGTGTGCGCAGCCTCTTCCATGAACCAGCAGGTCTGTAGCCCTTCCAGTCTACAGCTCTTTAATGCGCATTGCCTTCCTGAAACGTCTAACACAGAAATGTACACAATTTCATACCATCATGCCCTTCATTTTATATTTATTTGCACAAAGGCTCCTGGTTGAATGGGAATAAGACTACATTATGCTACTCACATCAGAGAAACATCAAGTGTTAATATAGAGAGAACAATCGAATTACCAGCCGGTATTACTGTGAACGCAGTGTATGACTCTTCCATTGATTGTATCCTTAGCACCACTCAAAACCGAAGCCAGTAAAAGTCATTGTAAATGATAGACTTGGGTCTGCCACATAGGCACACTTCGACTTTTCCCAGGAAGTCATTTGTCACTGAAAGACCAATGCTGTGCTCTTCTTCTCTGTAAGGTAGTTGCATTGACATTACTCCTAGATCAAGAGAATAAGTTATATTGCCAATGTTAAATGTGCCTCATCCTGTCTGAGGGAGTCTGAGTATTACTTCAGATCTAATCTCACCCCTAGTCTTCTGAAGCCATTGTAAGGGTGTTTCACTCTTCAGTTGCTGCAGATATTGTTTAAGGACTGCCCACTTGACTTTTCTTGGGTTTTAAATATTGTTGAAGCATAACTCTGGCTGAGTGTTTAAGGTGTAAGATGCTTTGTAGAGTAATGATGGAGCAGCCAAAAGAGTGGCCCTTTAACTCTTCCTTCTTTTCTTAGGTTCTTTTAATCCTCTCACCCTTGGCCTGTTCACAATCGTGTATTTCTTCTTGGCTTGCTGGACGTATGGCCTCACTGTGTCGGCAGGAGTCTTCATTCCATCTCTTCTAATCGGGGCCGCCTGGGGAAGGCTGTTTGGGATCCTGCTATCCTCGATACGTGGTGGAGTTGTGAGTGTCCTCTCACCACTTTAGTGTTATTTCTCTTGATGTAGGGGGTTGTGCTGTGGTATGGGCGTGGAGTGTCTAGTGTCATTTTTGACCTGTTCTTCTCTCTGTGTATGTGGTAGAACTGTTTGTTCCTGTGTTTGTAATGTTCTGACGCTTGGCCATGTATTGATGGTTCTTCACGTGCCACAGTGGTTGCCCTTTTTTCTTGCCAAGGCATTGGAGTGGGGTTTTATTCCGATTAGTGTTATGTCATTGCAAATTTTGTGTCTAGTCATTGAGATGATCAAACGAAGATTGCCTTTCCCTTAGTGTCTCATGTGTAGTATGTTGAAATGTCTGAAGGAATACCACATAATTATTAAAAATGTAGTGCTATATCTTGGATTTTTGATGAAATATCTATTGCTTTAATGCAACCACCATTGCTTTAAGTGTGCATAAAGTCCCCATTTGTTTTCTTGCTTCCCTTTGCTCTTCTTCCTCTGCTCTCTTCTGGCTCATTAACCTCAGTGTCAATTGTTTATTCCTGCTTTCCTCTAAGTCAAGCTCGCATATCACCCCTAAATGCTTGCCTTTTATGTTGCCATGCCTTTCTGTGCACCTGTTGGAGATGGAAGCCCTGCTGAAGAGTAATTATGATATCACTCCTTTGTGTCTTATTTGTTTTTCAGACCTGGGCTGACCCTGGCAAGTATGCTCTCATGGGAGCAGCAGCCCAGCTGGGTAAGTGGGCTTCTTGGTTAACATTGGTCGGTTACTTGTGCATGATAGAGCTGTTACCCTGCAAGACTTCTCCACAAACACTTGTAGTTATGCAATCATTTGCGCCCATCGACCTTGCCAGGCGATTGTGAAGCTCCTGACGTGAACTCTCCATACAACAATCTTATATATGGATATCATTTTGCTGATTTGACTGAGCAAGCAGACCTCCAATGTGATTCTCTCCCTACAAACATAATTGCAATAATATTGTAGTCCTGCACTCCTACATTACAAAACATACCAGCCGGTGTTTGCTTGAAGGTATTGCAGAACTTCATTAGAGAGAGAGGTAATGCAGAGCATTCGGAGCTGATGTGCTCAGTAGTCACAGTTCACGATCCAAGTATACTGATCCAGTGGGTTCACACTTGAAATGCAAACTGGGGACCATAGAACCTGTTTTTTATGGCAGGATGACATTTTTGGGAAAGGAGGTGTGAGCAAATTATTGTCCCATGATTAAGATCTGCACATTAAGATGATTTTACAGTATATTTTTACTTTTGAGTGAGGCTCACCTAAAATGTATGTGCCCCTCATTATGGACCTGCAGCTAAGACGTATTGCGTATCTGTTCTGGTGGCAGCGAAGGACTTTAATTATTTTGAGAGGGTGCTTAACCAGGTACATAAGTTCTAGGTTTCTATTTAGTACCCTTGGACAACAATAATGTACAGTGCTTTATTGTTCTGCTTAACTGCTACCATGGTATGCAGAGCATCGTGGAGCTGTGTATTATAAGGGGTGTTTTGAAATGACCAGTAATTTGCAGATTAGATTCCTTTGTTTACTTTTGTTATTCAGTGCCTATGCCAACCCCTCAAACTCCAGGGAGCCGCCTGTGTTTTATGCTGATATAGTCCCATTGCACCAGTTCTGCCCATCCCCGTTTCCTTGAAATTATGCTTGAATGAATGAATGAAAATACATTTGTACAGCGCGATTGCTGCCCTGAGGCGTCCAAGCGCTAGGGAACCAGAAAGGGTGTAGTGAGACTGTCAGAGACTAGGAGGAAGATGGGGAGGCTGAGATGATTACGGGGATTTGAATAGATGAGTTTTTAATTGCTTGCGGAAAGAGGCAAGGTTTGGGTTAGATCTCAGGTGAGGGGGAAGGGTGTTCCAGATTTTTGAGGCGTTAAGGGTGAACATTCTTCCACCTGCTCTAGATCTCTTGATTCTGGGGATTGTTGCCATGAAGGCCTGGCTGGAACGTAGTTCACGGCCAGGGTGGTATTGGCTGACTAGGCTACGCAAGAGTTTTGGGCCCGAGTCCCAGAAGGCCTGATGGGCAATGCACATTGCCTTAAAGGTCACTCTTTTTCGCACTGGTAGCCAATGAAGGCTGGTCAGTGCCTCTCTGACTGAGGTTCTTCGTGGGATTTGCAGTAGGGTGCGGGCCGCACAGTTCTGCACCAGTTGCAACCTATTTAAAGAGTACTCTGGGGCTCCCAGGTAAAGGACGTTGTTTGAGTCCAGGCGTGATTGTATTAAGCCCTGAATAGCTGTTTGTTTGGCCTCCATTGGGAGCAGGGGTAGGACCTTCTTCAATGTCCGAAGAAGTCCAAAGCAGGTGGCGGAGAGCTTTGTGGCCTGGGTGTTAAAGGTGAGGTTCTTGTCCAGCCACACCCCTAGGCTTTTGATGTTATCTTTTGGGGCCGGGGGGGGGCCTAGACAGGTGGGCCATAATGACTTGAAGAGGGTCGGGTCAGCCGGGCCTAGCAACATGAGCTCTGTCTTGTCCCCATTCAGCTTCAGTGAGGACAGCGTCATCCAGGACTTCACCTCCTCCAGACATTTGGTTAGACCCCCCGATGGAGAATGTTGGGCTTCCTGCGCTAAGGAGACCACCAGCTGTGTGTCGTCCGCATAGGAAATGATCTTAACTCCATACGGACGAACTACCTCAGCCAGTGGCCTCATATAGATATTAAAAAGCGCAGGGCTTAAAGAGGAGCCCTGGGGGACTCCACACTTCATCGGTATGCTGGAGGAGACGGCTTGTCCGTCAAACACCTGGAATGACCTGTCGCTCAGGAAGGATTTTATCCAGAGCCAGGCCTTATCCACAATGCCGACGTTTGCTATACGGTTCAGTAAGGTGTTATGACTGACCGTATCAAACGCCGCACTGAGATCAAGAAGGACCACTGCCACTGATCCTCCTTGATCGATGATTTTTCTGGACTCCTCGACGACCATAAGGAGGGCGGACTCTGTTCCATGCTTAGGCCTGAATCCTGTCTGTGTAGGGTCTAACAGCAGATTGCTTTCCAGGTAGTTGACCAATTGGAGATTGATGTGTTTCTCCGCGATTTTACTGACCCAGGGGAGCAGTGAGATCGGGCGGTAGTTGGCAAAGTCCGAGGGGTCCAGATGAGGCTTCTTTATTAATGCTCGGACCATTGCCTTTTTCCAGGCAGGAGGAACCGAGGCAGAGTCAATGGACGCATTCACTAGATTCTTGATGATGGGTAGAATCGTCTGGGATGCGAGTAACATTGTCTCTGGGGGGGCCGGGTCTGTTGGTGAGCCGGATTTCACTTTCCGAGCTATGGATTCGGCTGCTTCTAGGTCCATACAGGTGAAACGGTCGAGTGTGGGGAGG